>NW_026734731.1:0-248946 GCF_949786415.1 Peromyscus eremicus
AAATGGAGTTGAATCCCATGCAGTTTCTGGTCCTACGAGCAAGAGATGTTACCTGGTAAGAAGAGTCACTATGCCCTCCCATTGCCATATACAGTGCAAATAGCTCTCACGTTGTTCCCAGCAAGTACAGTGTATTGGACTGAAGAGGAGCTACTGTTCTTGTCAGTTTCCTAAGCTGAGTTAAACTAGGTATGGCCCGTGTGTGTAGGAAGCACAGTTCTTTTGTTCTGAGCAAGCTCACTATTCTGGCCCTATAGGAATCACAGTAGAGTAGAAGAGTGCTCTTTTCTGAGAAGATGAGTGTGTTTCTTGTAAGGCGAGCTAGCATTTGTTTCCCAGTCCTAAATGGAGTTGAATCACATGCAGTTTCTGGTCCTACGAGCAAGAGTTGTTTTCTGGTAGGAAGAGTCACTATTGCACTCCCATTGTCATACACAGGGCAAATAGCACTGGCGTCTGTTCCCAGCATGTACAGTGTATTGGACTGAGGAGGAGCTACAGTTCTTGTCAGTTTCCTAAGCAGAATTGAACTAGATATGGCCGTGTGTGTAGGAAGCAAAGTTCTTTTGTTCTGAGCAATCTCACTCTTTTGGCTCTATAGGAAACACAGTAGAGTAGAAGAGTGCTCTTTTCTCAAAAGCAGAGTGTGTTTCTTGTAAGGCGAGCTAGCGTTTGTTTCCCAGTTGTAAATGGAGTTGAATCACATGCAGTTTTTGGTCCTACGAGCTAGAGTTGTTTTCTGGTAAGGAAAGTCACTATTGCGCTCCCATTGCCACACAGAGTGCAAAGAGGACTCGCGTCTGTTCCCACCAAGTACAGTGTATTGGACTGAAGAGGAGCTACTGTTCTTGTCAGTTTCCTAAGCACAGTTGAACTAGATATGGCCCCTGTGTGTAGGAAGCACAGTTCTTTTGTACTGTAAGCTCACTGATGGAACCCATAGGAAACAGAGTAGAGCAGAAGAGTGCTCTTTTCTCAAAAGCAGAGTGTGTTTCTTGTAAGGCGAGCTAGTGTTTGTTTCCCAGTCCTAAATGGAGTTGAATCACATGCAGTTTTTGGTTCTACGAGCAAGAGTTGTTTTCTGGTAAGAAGAGTCACTATTGCGCTCCCATTGTCATACACAGGGCAAATAGCACTGGCGTCTGTTCCCAGCATGTACAGTGTATTTGACTGAAGAGGATCTACTGTTCTTGTCAGTTTCCTAAACAGAATTGAACTAGATATGGCCGTGTGTGTAGGAAGCACAGTTCTTTTGTTCTGAGCAAGCTCACTGTTTTGGCCCTATAGAAAACACAGTAGAGTAGAAGAGTGCTCTTTTCTCAAAAGCAGAGTGAGTTTCTTGTAAGGCGAGCTAGCGTTTGTTTCCCAGTCCTAAATGGAGTTGAATCACATGCAGTTTTTGGTCCTACGAGCTAGAGTTGTTTTCTGGTAAGGAAAGTCACTATTGCGCTCCCATTGCCACACACAGTGCAAAGAGGACTCGCGTCTGTTTCCATCAAGTACAGTGTATTGGACTGAAGAGGAGCTACTGTTCTTGTCAGTTTCCTAAGCAGAGTTGAACTAGATATGGCCCCTGTGTGTAGGAAGCACAGTTCTTTTGTTCTGAGCAAGCTGACTGTTCGGACCCCATAGGAAACACAGTAGAGTAGAAGAGTGCTCTTTTCTCAAAAGCAGAGTGTGTTTCTTGGAAGGCGAACTAGTGCTTGTTTCCCAGTCTGAAAAGGAGTTGAATCCCATGCAGTTTCTGGTCCTACGAGCAAGAGATGTTAAGTGGTAAGAAGAGTCACTATTGCGCTCCCTTTGCCATATACAGTGCAAATAGCTCTCGCGTCTGTTCCCAGCAAGTACAGTGTATTGGACTGAAGAGGAACAACTGTTCTTGTCAGTTTCCTAAGCAGAGTTAAACTAGATATGGCCCGTGTGTGTAGGAAGCCCAGTTCTTTTGTTCTGAGCAAGTTCACTGTTCGAACCCATAGTAAACACAGTAGATTGAAGAGTGCTCTTTTCTCAAAAGCAGAGTGTGTTTCTTATAAGGCGAGCTAGCATTTGTTTCCCAGTCCTAAATGGAGTTGAATCCCATGCAGTTTCTGGTCCTACGAGCAAGAGATGTTAACTGGTAAGAAGAGTCACTATTGCCCTCCCATTGCCATATACTGTCCAAATAGCTCTCGCATTGTTCCCAGCAAGTACAGTGTATTGGACTGAAGAGGAGCTACTGTTCTTGTCAGTTTCCTAAGAGGAGTTAAACTAGGTATGGCCCGTTTGTGTAGGAAGCACAGTTCTTTTGTTCTGAGCAAGCTCACTATTCTGGCCCTATAGGAAACACAGTAGAGTAGAAGAGTGCTATTTTCTGAAAAGCAGAGTGTGTTCCTTGTAAGGCGAGCTAGCATTTGTTTCCCAGTCCTAAATGGAGTTGAATCACATGCAGTTTCTGGTCCTACGAGCAAGAGTTGTTTTCTGGTAAGAAGAGTCACTATTGCACTCCCATTGTCATACACAGGGCAAATAGCACTGGCGTCTGTTCCCAGCATGTACAGTGTATTGGACTGAAGAGGAGCTACTGTTCTTGTCAGTTTCCTAAGCAGAATTGAACTAGATATGGCCGTGTGTTTAGGAAGCACAGTTCTTTTGTTCTGAACAAGCTCACTCTTTTGGCACTTTAGGAAACAGAGTAGAGTAGAAGAGTGCTCTTTTATCAAAAGCAGAGTGTGTTTCTTGTAAGGCGAGGTAGCGTTTGTTTCCCAGTCCTAAATTGAGTTGAATCACATGCAGTTTTTGGTCCTATGAGCTAGAGTTGTTTTCTGGTAAGGAAAGTCACTATTGCGCTCCCATTGCCACACACAGTGCAAAGAGGACTCGCGTCTGTTCCCATCAAGTACAGTGTATTGGACTGAAGAGGAGCTACTGTTCTTGTCAGTTTCCTAAGCAGAGTTGAACGAGATATGGCCCGCGTGTGTAGGAAGCCCAGTTCTTTTGTACTGTAAGCTCACTGATCGAACCCATAGGAAACAGAGTAGAGTAGAAGAGTGCTCTTTTCTCAAAGTAGAGTGTGTTTCTTGTAAGGCGAGCTAGCATTTGTTTCCCAGTCCTAAATGGAGTGAATCACATGCAGTTTCTGGTTCTACGAGCAAGAGTTGTTTTCTGGTAAGAAGAGTCACTATTGTGCTCCCATTGTCATACACAGGGCAAATAGCACTGGCGTCTGTTCCCAGCATGTACAGTGTATTGGACTGAAGAGGATCTACTGTTCTTGTCAGTTTCCTAAGCAGAATTGAACTAGATATGGCCGTGTGTGTAGGAAGCACAGTTCTTTTGTTCTGAGTAAGCTCACTGTTCTGGCCCTATAGGAAACACAGTAGAGTAGAAGAGTGATCTTTTCTCAAAAGCAGAGTGTGTTTCTTGTAAGGGGAGCTAGCGTTTGGTTCCCAGTCCTAAATGGAGTTGAATCACATGCAGTTTTTGATCCTACGAGCAAGAGTTGTTTTCTGGTAAGGAAAATCACTATTGCGCTCCCATTGCCACACACAGTGCAAAGAGGACTCGCGTCTGTTCCCATCAAGTACAGTGTATTGGACTGAAGAGGAGCTACTGTTCTTGTCAGTTTCCTAAGCAGAGTTGAACTAGATATGGCCCGTGTGTGTAGGAAGCACAGTTCTTTTGTACTGTAAGCTCACTGATCGAACCCATAGGAAACACATTAGAGTAGAAGAGTGCCCTTTTCTCAAAAGCAGAGTGTTTTTCTTGTAGGCAAGCTAGCGTTTGTTGCGCAGTCCTAAATGGAGTTGAATCACATGCAGTTTCTGGTCCTACGAGCAAGAGTTTTTTTTCTGGATGAAGAGTCACTATTGAACTCCCAATGTCATACACAAGGCAAATAGCACTGGCGTCTGTTCCCAGCAAGTACAGTGTATTGGACTGAAGAGGATCTACTGTTCTTGTCAGTTTCTAAGCAGAGTTGAACTAGATATAGCCCGTGTGTGTAGGAAGCACAGTTCTTTTGTTCTGAGCAAGCTCACTGTTTGGACCCCAAAGGAAACACAGTAGAGTAGAAGAGTGCTCTTTTCTCAAAAGCAGAGTGTGTTTCTTGTAAGGCGAGCTAGCGTTTGTTTCGCAGTCCTAAATGGAGTTGAATCACATGCAGTTTGTGGTCCTATGAGCAAGAGATGTTTTCTGGTAAGAAGAGTCACTATTGCGGTCCCATTGTCATACACATTGCAAATAGCAATAGCAAAGTCCCATGCATGTCCAGTGTATTGGACTGAAGAGGATCTACTGTTCTTGTCAGTTTCCTAAGCAGAATTGAACTGGATATGCCCCGTGTGTGTAGGAAGCACAGTTCTTTTGTTCTGAGCAAGCTCACTATTCTGGCCCTATAGGAAACACAGTAGAGTAGAAGAGTGCTATTTTCTGAAAAGCAGAGTGTGTTCCTTGTAAGGCGAGCTAGCATTTGTTTCCCAGTCCTAAATGGAGTTGAATCACATGCAGTTTCTGGTCCTACGAGCAAGAGTTGTTTTCTGGTAAGAAGAGTCACTATTGCACTCCCAATGTCATACACAGGGCAAATAGCACTGGCGTCTGTTCCCAGCATGTACAGTGTATTGGACTGAAGAGGAGCTACTGTTCTTGTCAGTTTCCTAAGCAGAATTGAACTAGATATGGCCGTGTGTTTAGGAAGCACAGTTCTTTTGTTCTGAGCAAGCTCACTCTTCTGGCCCTATAGAAAACACAGTAGAGTAGAAGAGTGATCTTTTCTCAAAAGCAGAGTGTGTTTCTTGTAAGGCGAGCTAGCGTTTGTTTCCCAGTCCTAAATATATTTGAATCACATGCAGTTTTTGATCCTACGAGCAAGTGTTGTTTTCTGGTAAGGAAAGTCACTATTGCGCTCCCATTGCCATACACAGTGCTAACAGCACTCGCCTCTGTTCCCATCAAGTACAGTGTATTGGACTGAAGAGGAGCTACTTATCTTGTCAGTTTCCTAAGCAGAGTTGTACTAGATATTGCCCGTGTGTGTAGGAAGCACAGTTCTTTTGTTCTGAGCAAGCTAACTATTCTGGCCCTATAGAAAACACAGTAGAGTAGAAGACTGCTCTTTTCTCAAAAGCAGAGTGTTTTTCTTGTAAAGTGAGCTAGCGTTTGTTTCCCAGTCCTAAATGGAGTTGAATCACATGCAGTTTCTGGTCCTATGAGCAAGAGTTGTTTTCTGGTAAGAAGAGTCACTGTTGTGCTCCCATTGTCATACACAGGGCAAATAGCACTGGCGTCTGTTCCCAGCAAGTACAGTGTATGGGTCGGAAGAGGGTCTACTGTTCTTGTCAGTTTCCTAAGCAGAATTGAACTAGATATGGCCGTGTGTGTAGGAAGCACAGTTCTTTTGTTCTGAGCAAGCTCACTGTTTTGGCCTGTAGAAACACAGTAGAGTAGAAGAGTGCTCTTTTCTCAAAAGCAGAGCGTGTTTCTTGTAAGGCGAGCTAGCGTTTGTTTCCCAGTCCTAAATGGAGTTGAATCACATGCAGTTTTTGGTCCTACGAGCTAGAGTTGTTTTCTGGTAAGGAAAGTCACTATTGCGCTCCCATTGCCACACACAGTGCAAAGAGGACTCGTGTCTGTTCCCATTAAGTACAGTGTATTGGACTGAAGAGGAGCTACTGTTCTTGTCAGTTTCCTAAGCAGTGTTGAACTAGATATGGCCCCTGTGTGTAGGAAGCAAAGTTCTTTTGTTCTGAGCAAGCTGACTGTTCGGACCCCATAGGAAACATAGGAGAGTAGAAGAGTGCTCTTTTCTCAAAGCAGAGTGTGTTTCTTGTAAGGCGAACTAGTGCTTGTTTCCCAGTCTGAAATGGAGTTGAATCCCATGCAGTTTCTGGTCCTACGAGCAAGAGATGTTAACTGGTAAGAAGAGTCACTATTGCCCTCCCATTGCCATATACAGTGCAAATAGCTCTCGCGTTGTTCCCAGCAAGTACAGTGTATTGGACTGAAGAGGAGCTACTGTTCTTGTCAGTTTCCTAAGCTGAGTTAAACTAGATATAGCCCGTGTGTGAAGGAAGCACAGTTCTTTTGTTCTGTGCAAGCTCACTATTCTGGCCATATAGGAAACACAGTAGAGTAGAAGAGTGCTCTTTTCTGAGAAGCAGAGTGTGTTTCTTGTAAGGCGAGCTAGCATTTGTTTCCCAGTCCTAAATGGAGTTGAATCACATGCAGTTTCTGGTCCTACGAGCAAGAGTTGTTTTCTGGTAAGACGAGTCACTATTGCACTCCCATTGTCATACTCAGGGCAAATAGCACTGGCGTCTGTTCCCAGCATGTACAGTGTATTGGACTGAAGAGGAGCTACTGTTCTTGTCAGTTTCCTAAGCAGAATTGAACTAGATATGGCCGTGTGTGTAGGAAGCACAGTTCTTTTATTCTGAGCAAGCTCACTCTTTTGGTCCTATAGGAAACACAGTAGAGTAGAAGAGTGCTCTTTTCTCAAAAGCAGAGTGTGTTTCTTGTAAGGCGAGCTAGCGTTTGTTTCCCAGTCCTAAATTGAGTTGAATCACATGCAGTTTTTGGTCCTACGAGCTAGAGTTGTTTTCTGGTAAGGAAAGACACTATTGCGCTCCCATTGCCACACACAGTGCAAAGAGGACTCGCGTCTTTTCCCATCAAGTACAGTGTATTGGACTGAAGAGGAGCTACTGTTCTTGTCAGTTTCCTAAGCACAGTTGAACTAGATATGGCCCCTGTGTGTAGGAAGCCCAGTTCTTTTGTACTGTAAGCTCACTGATCGAACCTATAGGAAACAGAGTAGAGTAGAAGAGTGCTCTTTTCTCAAAAGCAGAGTGTGTTTCTTGTAAGGCGAGCTAGCATTTGTTTCCCAGTCCTAAATGGAGTTGAATCACATGCAGTTTCTGGTTCTACGAGCAAGAGTTGTTTTCTGGTAAGAAGAGTCATTATTGCGCTCCCATTATCATACACAGGGCAAATAGCACTGGCGTCTGTTCCAAGCATGTACAGTGTATTGGACTGAAGAGGAGCTACTGTTCTTGTCAGTTTCCTAAGCAGAGTTGAACTAGATATAGTCGGTGTGTGTAGGAAGCACAGTTCTTTTGTTCTGAGCAAGCTAACTATTCTGGCCCTATAGGAAACACAGTAGAGTAGAAGACTGCTCTTTTCTCAAAAGCAGAGTGTTTTTCTTGTAAAGTGAGCTAGCGTTTGTTTCCCAGTCCTAAATGGAGTTGAATCACATGCAGTTTTTGATCCTACGAGCAAGAGTTGTTTTCTGGTAAGGAAAATCACTATTGCGCTCCCATTGCCACACACAGTGCAAAGAGGACTCGCGTCTGTTACATCAAGTACGGTGTATTGGACTGAAGAGGAGCTACTGTTCTTGTCAGTTTCCTAAGCAGAGTTGAACTAGATATGGCCCGTGTGTGTAGGAAGCACAGTTCTTTTGTACTGTAAGCTCACTGATCGAACCCATAGGAAACACATTAGAGTAGAAGAGTGCCCTTTTCTCAAAAGCAGAGTGTTTTTCTTGTAGGCAAGCTAGCGTTTGTTGCGCAGTCCTAAATGGAGTTGAATCACATGCAGTTTCTGGTCCTACGAGCAAGAGTTTTTTTTCTGGATGAAGAGACACGATTGAACTCCCAATGTCATACACAAGGCAAATAGCATTGGCGTCTGTTCCCAGCAATTACAGTGTATTGGACTGAAGAGGAGCTACTGTTCTTGTCAGTTTCCTAAGCAGAGTTGAACTAGATATAGCCCGTGTGTGTAGGAAGCACAGTTCTTTTGTTCTGAGCAAGCTCACTGTTTGGACCCCAAAGGAAACACAGTAGAGTAGAAGAGTGCTCTTTTCTCAAAAGCAGAGTGTGTTTCTTGTAAGGCGAGCTAGCGTTTGTTTCGCAGTCCTAAATGGAGTTGAATCACATGCAGTTTGTGGTCCTATGAGCAAGAGATGTTTTCTGGTAAGAAGAGTCACTATTGCGGTCCCATTGTCATACACATTGCAAATAGCACTAGCAATGTCCCATGCATGTCCAGTGTATTGGACTGAAGAGGATCTACTGTTCTTGTCAGTTTCCTAAGCAGAATTGAACTGGATATGCCCCGTGTGTGTAGGAAGCACAGTTCTTTTGTTCTGAGCAAGCTCACTGTTCAGACCCCAAAGGAATCACTGTAGAGTAGAAGAGTGCTCTTTTCTCAAAAGCAGAGTGTGTTTATTGTAAGGGGAGCTAGCGTTTTTTCCAGTTATAAATGGAGTTGAATCACATGCAGTTTCTGATCCTACGAGCAAGAGTTGTTTTCTGGTAAGAAGAGTCACTATTGTGCTCCCATTATCATACACAGGGCAAATAGCACTGGCGTCTGTTCCCAGCATGTACAGTGTATTGGACTGAAGAGGAGCTACTGTTCTTGTCAGTTTCCTAAGCAGAGTTGAACTAGATATAGCCCGTGAGTGTAGGAAGCACAGTTCTTTTGTTCTGAGCAAGCTCACTATTCTGGCCCTATAGGAAACACAGTAGAGTAGAAGACTGCTCTTTTCTCAAAAGCAGAGTGTTTTTCTTGTAAAGTGAGCTAGCGTTTGTTTCCCAGTCCTAAATGGAGTTGAATCACATGCAGGTTCTGGTGCTAAGAGCAAGAATTGTTTTCTGGTAAGAAGAGTCACTATTGTGCTCTGATTGTCATACACAAGGCAAAAAGCACTGGCGTCTGTTCCCAGCAAGTACAGTGTATGGAACGGAAGAGGATCTACTGTTCTTGTCAGTTTCCTATGCAGAATTGAACTAGATATAGCCGTGTGTAGGAAGCACAGTTCTTTTGTTCTGAGCAAGCTCACTGTTTTGGCCCTCTAGGAAACACAGTAGAGTAGAAGAGTGCTCTTTTCTCAAAAGCAGAGTGTGTTTCTTGTAAGGCGAGCTAGTGTTTGTTTCGCAGTCCTAAATGGAGTTGAATCACATGCAGTATTTGGTACTACGTGCTAGAGTTGTTTTCTGGTAAGGAAAGTCACTATTGAGCTCCCATTGCCATACTTAGTGCAAATAGCACTCGCATCCGTTCCCAGCAAGTACACTGTATTGGACTGAAGATGAGCTACTGTTCTTCTCAGTTTCCTAAGCAGAGTTGAATTAGATATGGCCCCTGTGTGTAGGAAGCACAGTTCTTTTGTTCTGAGCAATCTCACTATTCTGGCCCTATAGGAAACACAGTAGAGTAGAAGAGTGCTCTTTTCTCAAAAGCAGAGTGTGTTTCTTGTAAGGCGAGCTAGCATTTGTTTCCCAGTTATAAATGGAGTTGAATCACATGCAGTGTCTGGTCCTACGAGCAACAGTTGTTTTCTGGTAAGAAGAGTCACTATTGCGCTCCCATTATCATACACAGGGCAAATAGCACTGGCGTCTGTTCCCAGCATATACAGTGTATTGGACTGAAGAGGAGCTACTGTTCTTGTCAGTTTCCTAAGCAGAGTTGAACTAGATATAGCCCGTGTGTGTAGGAAGCACAGTTCTTTTGTTCTGAGCAAGCTCACTGTTTGGACCCCAAAGGAAACACAGTATAGTAGAAGAGTGCTCTTTTCTCAAAAGCAGAGTGTGTTTCTTGTAAGGCGAGCTAGCGTTTGTTTCGCAGTCCTAAATGGAGTTGAATCACATGCAGCTTGTGGTCCTATGAGCAAGAGATGTTTTCTGGTAAGAAGAGTCACTATTGTGGTCCCATTGTCATACACATTGCAAATAGCACTAGCAATGTCCCATGCATGTACAGTGTATTGGACTGAAGAGGATCTACTGTTCTTGTCATTTTCCTAAGCAGAATTGAACTAGATATGGCCATGTGTGAAGGAAGCACAGTTCTTTTATTCTGAGCAAGCTGACTGTTCTGGCCCTATAGAAAACACAGTAGAGTAGAAGAGTGCTCTTTTCTCAAAAGCAGAGTGAGTTTCTTGTAAGGCGAGCTAGCGTTTGTTTCCCAGTCCTAAATGGAGTTGAATCACATGCAGTTTTTGGTCCTACGAGCTAGAGTTGTTTTCTGGTAAGGAAAGTCACTATTGCGCTCCCATTGCGACACACAGTGCAAAGAGGACTCGCGTCTGTTCCCATCAAGTACAGTGTATTGGACTGTAGAGGAGCTACTGTTCTTGTCAGTTTCCTAAGCAGAGTTGAACTAGATATGGCCCCTGTGTGTAGGAAGCACAGTTCTGTTGTTCTGAGCAAGCTGACTGTTCGGAACCCGTAGGAAACACAGTAGAGTAGAAGAGTGCTCTTTTCTCAAAAGCAGAGTGTGTTTGTTGTAAGGCGAACTAGTGATTGTTTCCCAGTCTGAAATGGAGTTGAATCCCATGCAGTTTCTGGTCCTACGAGCAAGAGATGTTACCTGGTAAGAAGAGTCACTATGCCCTCCCATTGCCATATACAGTGCAAAAAGCTCTCACGTTGTTCCCAGCAAGTACAGTGTATTGGACTGAAGAGGAGCTACTGTTCTTGTCAGTTTCCTAAGCTGAGTTAAACTAGGTATGGCCCGTGTGTGTAGGAAGCACAGTTCTTTTGTTCTGAGCAAGCTCACTATTCTGGCCCTATAGGAATCACAGTAGAGTAGAAGAGTGCTTTTTTCTGAGAAGATGAGTGTGTTTCTTGTAAGGCGAGCTAGCATTTGTTTCCCAGTCCTAAATGGAGTTGAATCACATGCAGTTTCTGGTCCTACGAGCAAGAGTTGTTTTCTGGTAGGAAGAGTCACTATTGCACTCCCATTGTCATACACAGGGCAAATAGCACTGGCGTCTGTTCCCAGCATGTACAGTGTATTGGACTGAGGAGGAGCTACAGTTCTTGTCAGTTTCCTAAGCAGAATTGAACTAGATATGGCCGTGTGTGTAGGAAGCAAAGTTCTTTTGTTCTGAGCAATCTCACTCTTTTGGCTCTATAGGAAACACAGTAGAGTAGAAGAGTGCTCTTTTCTCAAAAGCTGAGTGTGTTTCTTGTATGGCGAGCTAGCGTTTGTTTCCCAGTTGTAAATGGAGTTGAATCACATGCAGTTTTTGGTCCTACGAGCTAGAGTTGTTTTCTGGTAAGGAAAGTCACTATTGCGCTCCCATTGCCACACAGAGTGCAAAGAGGACTCGCGTCTGTTCCCACCAAGTACAGTGTATTGGACTGAAGAGGAGCTACTGTTCTTGTCAGTTTCCTAAGCACAGTTGAACTAGATATGGCCCCTGTGTGTAGGAAGCACAGTTCTTTTGTACTGTAAGCTCACTGATGGAACCCATAGGAAACAGAGTAGAGCAGAAGAGTGCTCTTTTCTCAAAAGCAGAGTGTGTTTCTTGTAAGGCGAGCTAGTGTTTGTTTCCCAGTCCTAAATGGAGTTGAATCACATGCAGTTTTTGGTTCTACGAGCAAGAGTTGTTTTCTGGTAAGAAGAGTCACTATTGCGCTCCCATTGTCATACACAGGGCAAATAGCACTGGCGTCTGTTCCCAGCATGTACAGTGTATTTGACTGAAGAGGATCTACTGTTCTTGTCAGTTTCCTAAACAGAATTGAACTAGATATGGCCGTGTGTGTAGGAAGCACAGTTCTTTTGTTCTGAGCAAGCTCACTGTTTTGGCCCTATAGAAAACACAGTAGAGTAGAAGAGTGCTCTTTTCTCAAAAGCAGAGTGAGTTTCTTGTAAGGCGAGCTAGCGTTTGTTTCCCAGTCCTAAATGGAGTTGAATCACATGCAGTTTTTGGTCCTACGAGCTAGAGTTGTTTTCTGTTAAGGAAAGTCACTATTGCGCTCCCATTGCCACACACAGTGCAAAGAGGACTCGCGTCTGTTTCCATCAAGTACAGTGTATTGGACTGAAGAGGAGCTACTGTTCTTGTCAGTTTCCTAAGCAGAGTTGAACTAGATATGGCCCCTGTGTGTAGGAAGCACAGTTCTTTTGTTCTGAGCAAGCTGACTGTTCGGACCCCATAGGAAACACAGTAGAGTAGAAGAGTGCTCTTTTCTCAAAAGCAGAGTGTGTTTCTTGGAAGGCGAACTAGTGCTTGTTTCCCAGTCTGAAAAGGAGTTGAATCCCATGCAGTTTCTGGTCCTACGAGCAAGAGATGTTAAGTGGTAAGAAGAGTCACTATTGCGCTCCCTTTGCCATATACAGTGCAAATAGCTCTCGCGTCTGTTCCCAGCAAGTACAGTGTATTGGACTGAAGAGGAACAACTGTTCTTGTCAGTTTCCTAAGCAGAGTTAAACTAGATATGGCCCGTGTGTGTAGGAAGCCCAGTTCTTTTGTTCTGAGCAAGTTCACTGTTCGAACCCATAGTAAACACAGTAGATTGGAAGAGTGCTCTTTTCTCAAAAGCAGAGTGTGTTTCTTATAAGGCGAGCTAGCATTTGTTTCCCAGTCCTAAATGGAGTTGAATCCCATGCAGTTTCTGGTCCTACGAGCAAGAGATGTTAACTGGTAAGAAGAGTCACTATTGCCCTCCCATTGCCATATACTGTCCAAATAGCTCTCGCATTGTTCCCAGCAAGTACAGTGTATTGGACTGAAGAGGAGCTACTGTTCTTGTCAGTTTCCTAAGAGGAGTTAAACTAGGTATGGCCCGTTTGTGTAGGAAGCACAGTTCTTTTGTTCTGAGCAAGCTCACTATTCTGGCCCTATAGGAAACACAGTAGAGTAGAAGAGTGCTATTTTCTGAAAAGCAGAGTGTGTTCCTTGTAAGGCGAGCTAGCATTTGTTTCCCAGTCCTAAATGGAGTTGAATCACATGCAGTTTCTGGTCCTACGAGCAAGAGTTGTTTTCTGGTAAGAAGAGTCACTATTGCACTCCCATTGTCATACACAGGGCAAATAGCACTGGCGTCTGTTCCCAGCATGTACAGTGTATTGGACTGAAGAGGAGCTACTGTTCTTGTCAGTTTCCTAAGCAGAATTGAACTAGATATGGCCGTGTGTTTAGGAAGCACAGTTCTTTTGTTCTGAACAAGCTCACTCTTTTGGCACTTTAGGAAACAGAGTAGAGTAGAAGAGTGCTCTTTTATCAAAAGCAGAGTGTGTTTCTTGTAAGGCGAGGTAGCGTTTGTTTCCCAGTCCTAAATTGAGTTGAATCACATGCAGTTTTTGGTCCTATGAGCTAGAGTTGTTTTCTGGTAAGGAAAGTCACTATTGCGCTCCCATTGCCACACACAGTGCAAAGAGGACTCGCGTCTGTTCCCATCAAGTACAGTGTATTGGACTGAAGAGGAGCTACTGTTCTTGTCAGTTTCCTAAGCAGAGTTGAACGAGATATGGCCCGCGTGTGTAGGAAGCCCAGTTCTTTTGTACTGTAAGCTCACTGATCGAACCCATAGGAAACAGAGTAGAGTAGAAGAGTGCTCTTTTCTCAAAGTAGAGTGTGTTTCTTGTAAGGCGAGCTAGCATTTGTTTCCCAGTCCTAAATGGAGTGAATCACATGCAGTTTCTGGTTCTACGAGCAAGAGTTGTTTTCTGGTAAGAAGAGTCACTATTGTGCTCCCATTGTCATACACAGGGCAAATAGCACTGGCGTCTGTTCCCAGCATGTACAGTGTATTGGACTGAAGAGGATCTACTGTTCTTGTCAGTTTCCTAAGCAGAATTGAACTAGATATGGCCGTGTGTGTAGGAAGCACAGTTCTTTTGTTCTGAGTAAGCTCACTGTTCTGGCCCTATAGGAAACACAGTAGAGTAGAAGAGTGATCTTTTCTCAAAAGCAGAGTGTGTTTCTTGTAAGGGGAGCTAGCGTTTGGTTCCCAGTCCTAAATGGAGTTGAATCACATGCAGTTTTTGATCCTACGAGCAAGAGTTGTTTTCTGGTAAGGAAAATCACTATTGCGCTCCCATTGCCACACACAGTGCAAAGAGGACTCGCGTCTGTTCCCATCAAGTACAGTGTATTGGACTGAAGAGGAGCTACTGTTCTTGTCAGTTTCCTAAGCAGAGTTGAACTAGATATGGCCCGTGTGTGTAGGAAGCACAGTTCTTTTGTACTGTAAGCTCACTGATCGAACCCATAGGAAACACATTAGAGTAGAAGAGTGCCCTTTTCTCAAAAGCAGAGTGTTTTTCTTGTAGGCAAGCTAGCGTTTGTTGCGCAGTCCTAAATGGAGTTGAATCACATGCAGTTTCTGGTCCTACGAGCAAGAGTTTTTTTTCTGGATGAAGAGTCACTATTGAACTCCCAATGTCATACACAAGGCAAATAGCACTGGCGTCTGTTCCCAGCAAGTACAGTGTATTGGACTGAAGAGGATCTACTGTTCTTGTCAGTTTCTAAGCAGAGTTGAACTAGATATAGCCCGTGTGTGTAGGAAGCACAGTTCTTTTGTTCTGAGCAAGCTCACTGTTTGGACCCCAAAGGAAACACAGTAGAGTAGAAGAGTGCTCTTTTCTCAAAAGCAGAGTGTGTTTCTTGTAAGGCGAGCTAGCGTTTGTTTCGCAGTCCTAAATGGAGTTGAATCACATGCAGTTTGTGGTCCTATGAGCAAGAGATGTTTTCTGGTAAGAAGAGTCACTATTGCGGTCCCATTGTCATACACATTGCAAATAGCAATAGCAAAGTCCCATGCATGTCCAGTGTATTGGACTGAAGAGGATCTACTGTTCTTGTCAGTTTCCTAAGCAGAATTGAACTGGATATGCCCCGTGTGTGTAGGAAGCACAGTTCTTTTGTTCTGAGCAAGCTCACTATTCTGGCCCTATAGGAAACACAGTAGAGTAGAAGAGTGCTATTTTCTGAAAAGCAGAGTGTGTTCCTTGTAAGGCGAGCTAGCATTTGTTTCCCAGTCCTAAATGGAGTTGAATCACATGCAGTTTCTGGTCCTACGAGCAAGAGTTGTTTTCTGGTAAGAAGAGTCACTATTGCACTCCCAATGTCATACACAGGGCAAATAGCACTGGCGTCTGTTCCCAGCATGTACAGTGTATTGGACTGAAGAGGAGCTACTGTTCTTGTCAGTTTCCTAAGCAGAATTGAACTAGATATGGCCGTGTGTTTAGGAAGCACAGTTCTTTTGTTCTGAACAAGCTCACTCTTTTGGCACTTTAGGAAACACAGTAGAGTAGAAGAGTGCTCTTTTCTCAAAAGCAGAGTGTGTTTCATGTAAGGCGAGCTAGCGTTTATTTCCCAGTCCTAAATTGAGTTGAATCACATGCAGTTTTTGGTCCTATGAGCTAGAGTTGTTTTCTGGTAAGGAAAGTCACTATTGCGCTCCCATTGCCACACACAGTGCAAAGAGGACTCGCGTCTGTTCCCATCAAGTACAGTGTATTGGACTGAAGAGGAGCTACTGTTCTTGTCAGTTTCCTAAGCAGAGTTGAACGAGATATGGCCCGTGTGTGTAGGAAGCCCAGTTCTTTTGTACTGTAAGCTCACTGATCGAACCCATAGGAAACAGAGTAGAGTAGAAGATTGCTCTTTTCTCAAAAGTAGAGTGTGTTTCTTTTAAGGCGAGCTAGCATTTGTTTCCCAGTCCTAAATGGAGTTGAATCACATGCAGTTTCTGGTTCTACGAGCAAGAGTTGTTTTCTGGTAAGAAGAGTCACTATTGTGCTCCCATTGTCATACACAGGGCAAACAGCACTGGCGTCTGTTCCCAGCATGTACAGTGTATTGGACTGAAGAGGATCTACTGTTCTTGTCAGTTTCCTAAGCAGAATTGAACTAGATATGGCCGTGTGTGTAGGAAGCACAGTTCTTTTGTTCTGAGTAAGCTCACTGTTCTGGCCCTATAGGAAACACAGTAGAGTAGAAGAGTGATCTTTTCTCAAAAGCAGAGTGTGTTTCTTGTAAGGGGAGCTAGCGTTTGGTTCCCAGTCCTAAATGGAGTTGAATCACATGCAGTTTTTGATCCTACGAGCAAGAGTTGTTTTCTGGTAAGGAAAATCACTATTGCGCTCCCATTGCCACACACAGTGCAAAGAGGACTCGCGTCTGTTCCCATCAAGTACAGTGTATTGGACTGAAGAGGAGCTACTGTTCTTGTCAGTTTCCTAAGCAGAGTTGAACGAGATATGGCCCGTGTGTGTAGGAAGCCCAGTTCTTTTGTACTGTAAGCTCACTGATCGAACCCATAGGAAACAGAGTAGAGTAGAAGAGTGCTCTTTTCTCAAAAGTAGAGTGTGTTTCTTGTAAGGCGAGCTAGCATTTGTTTCCCAGTCCTAAATGGAGTTGAATCACATGCAGTTTCTGGTCCTACGAGCAAGAGTTTTTTTTCTGGATGAAGAGTCACTATTGAACTCCCAATGTCATACACAAGGCAAATAGCAGTGGCGTCTGTTCCCAGCAAGTACAGTGTATTGGACTGAAGAGGAGCTACTGTTCTTGTCAGTTTCCTAAGCAGAGTTGAACTAGATATGGCCCGTGTGTGTAGGAAGCACAGTTCTTTTGTACTGTAAGCTCACTGATCGAACCCATAGGAAACACATTAGAGTGGAAGAGTGCCCTTTTCTCAAAAGCAGAGTGTTTTTCTTGTAGGCAAGCTAGGGTTTGTTGCGCAGTCCTAAATGGAGTTGAATCACATGCAGTTTCTGGTCCTACGAGCAAGAGTTTTTTTTCTGGATGAAGAGTCACTATTGAACTCCCAATGTCATACACAAGGCAAATAGCACTGGCCTCTGTTCCCAGCAAGTACAGTGTATTGGACTGAAGAGGAGCTACTGTTCTTGTCAGTTTCCTAAGCAGAGTTGAACTAGATATAGCCCGTGTGTGTAGGAAGCACAGTTCTTTTGTTCTGAGCAAGCTCACTGTTTGGACCCCAAAGGAAACACAGTAGAGTAGAAGAGTGCTCTTTTCTCAAAAGCAGAGTGTGTTTCTTGTAAGGCGAGCTAGCGTTTGTTTCGCAGTCCTAAATGGAGTTGAATCACATGCAGTTTGTGGTCCTATGAGCAAGAGATGTTTTCTGGTAAGAAGAGTCACTATTGCGGTCCCATTGTCATACACATTGCAAATAGCACTAGCAAAGTCCCATGCATGTCCAGTGTATTGGACTGAAGAGGATCTACTGTTCTTGTCAGTTTCCTAAGCAGAATTGAACTGGATATGCCCCGTGTGTGTAGGAAGCACAGTTCTTTTGTTCTGAGCAAGCTCACTGTTCAGACCCCATAGGAATCACTGTAGAGTAGAAGAGTGCTCTTTTCTCAAAAGCAGAGTGTGTTTATTGTAAGGGGAGCTAGCGTTTTTTCCAGTTATAAATGGAGTTGAATCACATGCAGTTTCTGATCCTACGAGCAAGAGTTGTTTTCTGGTAAGAAGAGTCACTATTGTGCTCCCATTATCATACACAGGGCAAATAGCACAGGCGTCTGTTCCCAGCATGTACAGTGTATTGGACTGAAGAGGAGCTACTGTTCTTGTCAGTTTCCTAAGCAGAGTTGAACTAGATATAGCCCGTGAGTGTAGGAAGCACAGTTCTTTTGTTCTGAGCAAGCTCACTATTCTGGCCCTATAGGAAACACAGTAGAGTAGAAGACTGCTCTTTTCTCAAAATCAGAGTGTTTTTCTTGTAAAGCGAGCTAGCGTTTGTTTCCCAGTCCTAAATGGAGTTGAATCACATGCAGTTTCTGGTCCTAAGAGCAAGAGTTGTTTTCTGGTAAGAAGAGTCACTATTGTGCTCCGATTGTCATACACAGGGCAAATAGCACTGGCGTCTGTTCCCAGCAAGTACAGTGTATGGGACGGAAGAGGATCTACTGTTCTTGTCAGTTTCCTAAGCAGAATTGAACTAGATATAGCCGTGTGTAGGAAGCACAGTTCTTTTGTTCTGAGCAAGCTCACTGTTTTGGCCCTCTAGGAAACACAGTAGAGTAGAAGAGTGCTCTTTTCTCAAAAGCAGAGTGTGTTTCTTGTAAGGCGAGCTAGCGTTTGTTTCGCAGTCCTGAATGGAGTTGAATCACATGCAATTTTTGGTACTACGTACTAGAGTTGTTTTCTGGTAAGGAAAGTCACTATTGAGCTCCCATTGCCATACTTAGTGCAAATAGCACTCGCATCCGTTCCCAGCAAGTACACTGTATTGGACTGAAGATGAGCTACTGTTCTTCTCAGTTTCCTAAGCAGAGTTGAACTAGATATGGCCCCTGTGTGTAGGAAGCACAGTTCTTTTGTTCTGAGCAATCTCACTATTCTGGCCCTATAGGAAACACAGTAGAGTAGAAGAGTGCTCTTTTCTCAAAAGCAGAGTGTGTTTCTTGTAAGGCGAGCTAGCATTTGGTTCCCAGTTATAAATGGAGTTGAATCACATGCAGTGTCTGGTCCTACGAGCAACAGTTGTTTTCTGGTAAGAAGAGTCACTATTGTGCTCCCATTATCATACACAGGGCAAATAGCACTGGCGTCTGTTCCCAGCATATACAGTGTATTGGACTGAAGAGGAGCTACTGTTCTTGTCAGTTTCCTAAGCAGAGTTGAACTAGATATAGCCCGTGTGTGTAGGAAGCACAGTTCTTTTGTTCTGAGCAAGCTCACTGTTTGGACCCCAAAGGAAACACAGTATAGTAGATGAGTGCTCTTTTCTCAAAAGCAGAGTGTGTTTCTTCAAATGGCGAGCTAGCGTTTGTTTCCCAGTCCTAAATGGAGTTGAATCACATGCAGTTTCTGGTCCTATGAGCAAGAGATGTTTTCTGGTAAGAAGAGTCACTATTGCGGTCCCATTGTCATACACATTGCAAATAGCACTAGCAATGTCCCATGCATGTACAGTGTATTGGACTGAAGAGGAACTACTGTTCTTGTCAGTTTCCTAAGCAGAATTGAACTAGATATGGCCATGTGTGAAGGAAGCACAGTTCTTTTATTCTGAGCAAGCTCACTGTTCTGGCCCTATAGAAAACACAGTAGAGTAGAAGAGTGCTCTTTTCTCAAAAGCAGAGTGAGTTTCTTGTAAGGCGAGCTAGCGTTTGTTTCCCAGTCCTAAATGGAGTTGAATCACATGCAGTTTTTGGTCCTACGAGCTAGAGTTGTTTTCTGGTAAGGAAAGTCACTATTGCACTCCCATTGCCACACACAGTGCAAAGAGGACTCGCATCTGATCCCATTAAGTACAGTGTATTGGACTGTAGAGGAGCTACTGTTCTTGTCAGTTTCCTAAGCAGAGTTGAACTAGATATGGCCCCTGTGTGTAGGAAGCACAGTTCTGTTGTTCTGAGCAAGCTGACTGTTCGGACCCCATAGGAAACACAGTAGAGTAGAAGAGTGCTCTTTTCTCAAAAGCAGAGTGTTTTCTTGTAAGGCGAACTAGTGCTTGTTTCCCAGTCCTAAATGGAGTTGAATCCCATGCAGTTTCTGGTCCTACGAGCAAGTGATATTACCTGGTAAGAAGAGTCACTATTGCCCTCCCATTGCCATATACAGTGCAAATAGCTCTCACGTTGTTCCCAGCAAGTACAGTGTGTTGGACTGAAGAGGAGCTACTGTTCTTGTCAGTTTCCTAAGCTGAGTTAAACTAGGTATGGCCCGTGTGTGTAGGAAGCACAGTTCTTTTGTTCTGAGCAAGCTCAGTATTCTGGCCCTATAGGAAACACAGTAGAGTAGAAGAGTGCTCTTTTCTGAGAAGATGAGTGTGTTTCTTGTAAGGCGAGCTAGCATTTGTTTCCCAGTCCTAAATGGAGTTGAATCACATGCAGTTTCTGGTCCTACGAGCAAGAGTTGTTTTCTGGTAGGAAGAGTCACTATTGCACTCCCATTGTCATACACAGGGCAAATAGCACTGGCGTCTGTTCCCAGCATGTACAGTGTATTGGACTGAGGAGGAGCTACTGTTCTTGTCAGTTTCCTAAGCAGAATTGAACTAGATATGGCCGTGTGTGTAGGAAGCACAGTTCTTTTGTTCTGAGCAATCTCACTCTTTTGGCTCTATAGGAAACACAGTAGAGTAGAAGAGTGCTCTTTTCTCAAAAGCAGAGTGTGTTTCTTGTAAGGCGAGCTAGCGTTTGTTTCCCAGTCGTAAATGGAGTTGAATCACATGCAGTTTTTGGTCCTACGAGCTAGAGTTGTTTTCTGGTAAGGAAAGTCACTATTGCGCTCCCATTGCCACACAGAGTGCAAAGAGGACTCGCGTCTGTTCCCATCAAGTACAGTGTATTGGACTGAAGAGGAGCTACTGTTCTTGTCAGTTTCCTAAGCACAGTTGAACTAGATATGGCCCCTGTGTGTAGGAAGCACAGTTCTTTTGTACTGTAAGCTCACTGATCGAACCCATAGGAAACAGAGTAGAGTAGAAGAGTGCTCTTTTCTCAAAAGCAGAGTGTGATTCTTGTAAGGCGAGCTAGCATTTGTTTCCCAGTCCTAAATGGAGTTGAATCACATGCAGTTTCTGGTTCTACGAGCAAGAGTTGTTTTCTGGTAAGAAGAGTCACTATTGCGCTCCCATTGTCATACACAGGGCAAATAGCACTGGCGTCTGTTCCCAGCATGTACAGTGTATTGGACTGAAGAGGATCTACTGTTCTTGTCAGCTTCCTAAACAGAATTGAACTAGATATGGCCGTGTGTGTAGAAAGCACAGTTCTTTTGTTCTGAGCAAGCTCACTGTTTTGGCCCTATAGAAAACACAGTAGAGTAGAAGAGTGCTCTTTTCTCAAAAGCAGAGGGTGTTTCTTGTAAGGCCAGCTAGATTTTGTTTCTCTCTCAGAAATGGAGTTGAATCCCATGCAGTTTCTGGTCCTACGAGCAAGAGTTGTTTTCTGGTAAGAAGAGTCACTATTGTGCTCCCATTGCCATACACACTGCAAATAGCTCTCGCGTCTGTTCCCAGCAAGTACAGTGTATTGGACTGAAGAGGAGCTACTGTTCCTGTTAGTTTCCTAAGCAGAGTTGAACTAGATATGGCCCCTTGTGTAGGAAGCACAATTCCGTTGTTTTGAGCCAGCTCACTGTTCAGACACCATAGGAAACACAGTAGAGTAGAATAGTTCTCTTGTTTCAAAAGCAGAGTGTGTTTCTTGTAAGGCGAGCAAGCGTTTGTTTCCCAGTCCTAAATGGAGTTGAATCACATGCAGTTTCTGGTCCTAGGAGCAATAGTTGTTATCTGGTAAGAAGAGTCACTATTGCGCTCCCATTGCCATACACACTGCAAATAGCACTCGCGTCTGTTCTCAGCAAGTACAGTGTATTGGACTGAAGAGGAGCTACTGTTCTTGTCAGTTTCCTAAGCAGAGTTGAGCTAGATATGGCCCTTGTATGTCAAAGCACAGTTCTTTTGTTCTGAGCAAGCTCACTGTTCGGACACCATAGGATACACAGTAGAGTACACGAGTTCTCTTTTCTCAAAGGCAGAGTGTTTTTCTTGTAAGGCGAGCTAGCGTTTGTTTCTCAGTCCTAAATTGAGTTGAGTCACATGCAGTTTGCGGTCTATAAGCAAGAGTTGTTTTCTGGTAAGAAGAGTCACTATTGCGCTCCCATTGCCATACACAGTGCAAATAGCACTCGCATCTGTTCCCAGCAATTACAGTGTATTGGACTGAAGAGGAGCTACTGTTCTTCTCAGTTTCCTAAGCAGAGTTGAACTAGATATGGCCCGTGTGTGTAGGAAGCACAGTTCTTTTGTTCTGAGAAAGCTTACTGTTCGGACCCCATAGGAAACACAGTAGAATAGAAGAGTGATCTTTACTCAAAGCAGAGTGTGTTTCTTGTAAGGCGAGCTAGAGTTTGTTTCCCAGTCCTAAATGGAGTTGAATCACATGCAGTTTCTGGTCTTATGGGTAAGAGTTGATTTCTGGTAAGAAGAGTCACTATTGCGCTCCCATTGTCATTCCCAGGGCAAATAGCACTGGCGTCTGTTCCCAGCAAGTACAGTGTATTGGACTGAAGAGGATCTACTGATCTTGTCAGTTTCCTAAGCAGAATTGAACTAAATATGGCCATGTGTGTAGGAAGCACAGTTCTTTTGTTCTGAGCAAGCTCACTGTTTTGGCCCTATTGGAAACACAGTAGAGTAGAAGAGTGCTCTTTTCTCAAAAGCAGAGTGTGTTTCTTGTAAGGCTAGCTAGCGTTTGTTTCCCAGTCCTAAATGGAGTTGAGTCACATGCAGTTTGCGGTGCTATATGCAAGAGTTGTTTTCTGGTAAGAAGAGTCACTATTGCTCTCCCATTGCCATACACAGTGCAAATAGCAGTCGCGTCTGTTCCCAGCAAGTACAGTGTATTGGACTGAAGAGGAGCTACTGTTCTTGTCAGTTTCCTAAGCAGAGTTCAACTATATATGGCCCGTGTGTGTAGGAAGCACAGCTCCTTTGTTCTGAGCAAGCTCACTGTTCAGACCCCATAGGAAACACAGTAGAGTAGAAGAGTAATCTTTTCTCAAAAGCAGAGTGTGTTTCTTGTAAGGCGAGCTAGAGTTTGTTTCCCAGTCCTAAATGGAGTTGAATCACATGCAGTTTCTGTTCCTACGAGCAAGAGTTATTTTCTCATAATAAGAATCACTGTTGCGCTCCCATTGTCATACACAGGGCAAATAGCACTGGCGTCTGTTCCCAGCAAGTACAGTGTATTGGACTGAAGATGATCTACTGTTCTTGTAAGTTTCCTAAGCAGAATTGAACTAGACATGGCCCGTGTGTGTAGGAAGCACAGTTCTTTTGTTCTGAGCAAGCTCACTGTTTTGGCCCTTAAGGAAACACAGTAGAGTAGAAGAGTGCTCTTGTCTCAAAAGCAGAGTGTGTTTCTCGTGAGGCGAGCTAGCGTTTGTTTCCCAGTCCTAAATGGAGTAGAATCACATGCAGTTTTTGGTCCTACGAGCAAGAGTTGTTTTCTGGTAAGGAAAGTCACTATTGCGCTCCCATTGCCATACACAGTGCAAATAGCACTCGCGTCTGTTCCCTGCAAGTACAGTGTATTGGACTGAAGAGGAGCTACTGTTCTTCTCTGTTTCCTAAGCAGAGTTGAACTAGATAAGGCCCCTGTGTGTAGGAAGCAGAGTTCTTTTGGTCTGAGCAAGCTCACTCTTCAGACCTCATAGGAAAAACAATAGAGTAGAAGAGTGCCCTTTTCTCAAAAGCAGAGTGTGTTTCTCATATGGAGAGCTAGCATTTGTTTCCCAGTCCTAAATGGAGTTGAATCACATGCAGTTTCTGGTCCTATGGGCAAGAGTTGTTTTCTGGTAAGAAGAGTCACTATTGCGCTCCCATTGTCCTACCCAGGGCAAATAGCACTGGCGTCTGTTCCCAGCATTTACAGTGTATTGGACTGAAGAGGATCTACTGTTATTGTCAGTTTCCTAAGCAGAATTGAAGTAGATATGGCCATGTGTGTAGAAAGCACAGTTCTTTTGTTCTGAGAATGCTCACTGTCCTGGAACTCTATGAAAAACACTGTAGAGTAGAAGAGTGAACTTTTCTCAAAAGCAGAGTTTGTTTCTTGTAAGGCGAGGTAGTGTTTGTTTCCCAGTCCTAAATGGAGTTGAATCACATGCAGTTTTTGATTCTATGAGCAAGAATTGTTTTCTGGTAAGGAAAGTCACTATTGAGCTCCCATTGCCATACACAGTGCAAATAGCACTCGCGTCTGTTCTCCGCAAGTACAGTGTATTGGACTGAAGAGGATCTACTGTTCTTGTCAGTTTCCTAAGCAGAGTTGAACTAGATATGGCCCGTGTGTGTAGGAAGCACAGTTCTTTTGTTCTGAGCAAGCTCACTGTTCAGACCACCTAGGAAACACAGTAGAGTAGAAGAGTGCCCTCTTTTCAAAAACAGAGTGTGTTTCTCATAAGGCGAGCTAGCGTTTGTTTCCCAGTCCTAAGTGGACTTAAATCACATGCAGTTTCTGGTCCTACGAGCAAGAGCTGTTTTCTGGTAAGAAGAGTCACTATTGTGCTCCCATTGTCATACACAGGGCAAATAGCACTGGCGTCTGTTCCCAGCAAGTACAGTGTATTGGACTGAAGAGGATCTACTGTTCTTGTCAGTTTCCTAAGCAGAACTGAACTAGATATGGCCCGTGTGTGTAGGAAGCACAGTTCTTTTGTTCTGAGAAAGCTCACTGTTTTGGCCCTAAAGGAAACACAGTAGAGTAGATGAGTGCTCTTTTCTCAAAAGCAGAGTGTATTTCTTGTAAGGCGAGCTAGTGTTTGTTTCTAAGTCCTAAATGGAGTTGAATCACGTGTAGTTTCTTGTCCTATGAGCAAGAGTTGTTTTCTGGTAAGGAAAGTCACTATTGTGGTCCCATTGCCATACACAGTGCAAATAGCACTAGCGTCTGTTCCCAGCAAGTACAGTGTATGGGACTGAGGAGGAGCTACTGTTCTTGTCAGTTTCCTAAGCAGAGTTGAACTAGATGTGGCTCGTGTGTGTAGGAAGCAGAGTTCTTTTGTTCTGAGCAAGCTCACTGTTCAGACCCCATAGGAAACACAGTAAAGTAGAAGAGTACTCTTTTCTCAAAAGCAGAGTGTGTTTATTGTCAGACGAGCTAGCGTTTGTTTCCCAGTCCTAAATGTAGTTGAATTCCATGGAGTTTCTGGTCCTACGAGAAAGAGTTGTTTTCTGGTAAGAAGAGTCACTATTGCGCTCCCATTGCCTTACACAGTGCAAATAGCTCTCGCGTCTATTCCCAGCATGTACAGTGTACTGGACTGAAGAGGATCTACTGCTCTTGTCAGTTTCCTAAACAGAGTAGAACTAGACATGGCCCGTCTGTGTAGGAAGCACAGTTCTTTTGTTCTGAGCAAGCTCACAGTTCAGAACCCATAGGAAACACAGTAGAGTAGAAGAGTGCTCTTTTGTCAAAAGCAGAGTGTGTTTCTTGTAAGGCAAGCTAGCGTTTGTTTCCCAGTCCTAAATGGAGTTGAATCCCATGTAGTTTCTTTTCCTTCGAACAAGAGTTGTTTTCTGGTAAGAATAGGCACTATTGCGCTCCTATTGTCATACAGAGGGCAAATAGCACTGGCGTCTGTTCCCAGCATGTACAGTGTATTGGACTGAAGAGGATCTACTGTTCTTGTCAGTTTAATAAGCAGAATTGAACTAGATATGGTCATGTGTGTAGGAAGCACAGTTCTTTTGTTCTGAGCAAGCTCACTGTTCGGACCCCATAGAAAACACAGTAGAGTAGAAGAGTGCTCTTTTCTCAAAAGCAGAGTGTGTTTCTTGTAAGGCGAGGTAGCGTTTGTTTTCCAGTCCTAAATGGAGTTGAATCACATGCAGTTTCTGGTCCTACGAGCACGAGTTTTTTTCTTGTAAGAAGAGTCACTATTGCACTCCCATTGTCATACACAGGGCAAATAGCACTGGCGTCTGTTCCGGCGTGTACAGTGTATTGGACTGAAGAGGATCTACTGTTTTTGTGAGTTTCCTAATCAGAGTTGCAGTAGATATAGCCCATGTGTGTAGGAAGCACAGTTCTTTTGTTCTGAGCAAGCTCGCTGTTCTGGCCCTATAGGAAAAACTTTAGAGTAGAAGAGTGCTCTTTTCTAAAAAAGCAGAGAATGTTTCTTGTAAGGCGAGCTAGCGTTTGTTTCCCAGTTTTAAATGGAGTTGAATCACATGCAGGTTCTGGTCCTACGAGCACGAGTTTTTTTCTGGTAAGAAGAGTCACTATTGAGCTCCCATTGTCATACACAGGGCAAATAGCACTGGCGTCTGTTCCCAGCAAGTACAGTGTATTGGACTGAAAAAGATCTACTGTTGTTGTCAGTTTCCTAAGCAGAATTGAACTAGATATGGCCATGTGTGTAGGAAGCACAGTTCTTTTGTTTTGAGCAAACTCAATGTTCAGAAACCTTAGGAAACACAGTAGAGTAGAAGAGAGCTCTTTTCTTAAAAGCAGAGTGTGTTTCTTGTAAGTCGAGCTGGCGTTTGTTTCCCACTCCTAAATGGAGTTGAATCCCATGCAGTTTCTTTTAATACGAGCAAGAGATGTTTTCTGGTAAGAATAGTCACTATTGTGCTCCTATTGTCATACACAGGGCAAGTAGCACTGGCGTCTGTTCCCAGCATGTACAGTGTATTGGACTGAAGAGGATCTACTGTTCTTGTCAGTTTAATAAGCAGAATTGAACTAGATATGGCCCCTGTCTGTAGGAAGCACAGTTCTTTTGTTCTGAGCAAGCTCACTGTTCGGACACCGTAGGAAACACAGTAGAGTAGAAGAGTACTCTTTTCTCAAAAGCAGAGTGTGTTTCTTGTAAGGCGAGCTAGCGTTTGGTTCCCAGTCCTAAATGGTATTGAATTCCATGCAGTTTCTGGTGCTACGAACAAGAGTTGTTTTCTGGTAAGAAGAGTCACTATTGCCCTCCCATTGCCATACACATTGCAAATAGTACTCGCGTCTGTTCCCACCATGTACAGTGTATTGGACTGAAGAGGAGCTACTGCTCTTGTCAGTTTCCTAAGCAGAGTTGAACTAGACATGGCCGTGTGTGTAGGAAGCACAGTTCTTTTGTTCTGAGCAAGCTCACTGTTCATAACCCATAGGAAACACAGTAGAGTAGAAGAGTGCTCTTTTCTCAAAAGCAGAGTGTGTTTCTTGTAAGGCGAGCTAGCGTTTGTTTTCCAGTCCTAAATGTAGTTGAATCACATGCAGTTTCTGGTCCTACGAGCAAGAGTTGTTTTCTGGTAAGAAGAGTCACTATTGCGCTCCTATTTTCATACACAGGGCAAATAGCACTGGCGTCTCTTCCCAGCATGTATTGTGTATTGGACTGAAGAGGAACTACTGTTTTTGTCAGTTTCCTAAGCAGAGTTGAAGTAGATATAGCCCATGTGTGTAGGAAGCAGAGTTCTTTTGTTCTGAGCAAGCTCACTCTTTTGGCCCTATAGGAAACACAGTAGAGTAGAAGAGTGATCTTTACTCAAAAGCAGAGTGTGTTTATTGTAAGGTGAGCTAGCGTTTGTTTCCCAGTCCTAAATGGAGTTGAATCACATGCAGTTTTTCGTCCTAGGAGCAAGAGTTGTTTTCTCATAAGGAAAGTCACTATTGTGCTCCCATTGCCATACACACTGCAAATAGCACTCGCATCTGTTCCCAGCAAGTACAGTGTATTGGACTGAAGAGGAGCTACTGTTCTTGTCAGTTTCCTAAGCAGAGTTGAACTAGATATGGCCCGTGTGTGTAGGAAGCACAGTTGTTTTGTTCTGAGCAAGCTCACTGTTCGGACCCCATAGGATACACAGTAGAGGACACGAGTGCTCTTTTCTCAAAGGCAGAGTGTGTTTCTTGTAAGGCGAGCTAGCGTTTGTTTCTTAGTCCTAAATGGATTTGAGTCACATGCAGTTTGCGGTCTATAAGCAAGAGTTGTTTTCTGGTAAGAAGAGTCACTATTGTGCCCCCATTGCCATACACAGTGCAAATAGCACTCGCGTCTGTTCCCAGCAAGTACAGTGTATTGGACTGAAGAGGAGCTACTGTTCTTGTCAGTTTCCTAAGCAGAGTTCAACTAGATATGGCCCGTGTGTGTAGGAAGCACAGCTCCTTTGTTCTGAGCAAGCTCACTGTTCTGGCCCAATAGGAAACACAGTAGAGTAGAACAGTGCCCTTTTCTCAAAAGCAGAGTGTGTTTCTTGTAGGGCGAGCTAGCGTTTGTTTCCCAGTCCTAAATGGAGTTGAATCACATGCAGTTTCTGATCCTATGAGCAAGAGTTGTTTTCTCATAATAAGAGTCACTGTTGCGTTCCCATTGTCATACACACGGCAAATAGCACTGGCGTCTGTTTCCAGCAAGTACAGTGTATTGGACTGAAGAGGATCTACTGTTCTTGTCAGTTTCCTAAACAGAATTGAACTAGATATGGCCTGTGTGTGTAGGAAGCACAGTTCTTTTGTTCTGAGCAAGCTCACTGTTTTGGCCCTTTAAGAAAAACAGTAGAGTAGAAGAGTGCTCTTGTATCAAAAGCAGAGTGTGTTTCTTGTGAGGCGAGCTAGCGTTTGTTTCCCAGTCCTAAATGGAGTAGAATCACATGCAGTTTTTGGTCCACGAGCATGAGTTGTTTTCTCGTAAGGTAAGTCACTATTGTGCTCCCATTGCCATACACAGTGCAAATAGCACTCGCGTCTGTTCCCTGCAAGTACAGTGTATTGGACTGAAGAGGAGCTACTGTTCTTCTCAGTTTCCTAAGCAGAGTTGAACTAGATAAGGCCCCTGTGTGTAGGAAGCACAGTTCTTTTGTTCTGAGCAAGCTCACTGTTCAGACCACATAGGAAACACAATAGAGAAGAAGAGTGCCCTTTTCTCAAAAGCAGAGTGTGTTTCTCATATGGAGAGCTAGCATTTGTTTCCCAGTCCTAAATGGAGTTGAATCACATGCAGTTTCTGGTCCTATGGGCAAGAGTTTTTTTCTGGTAAGAAGAGTAACTATTGTGCTCCCATTGTCATACCCAGGGCAAATAGCACTGGCGTCTGTTCCCAGCATTTACAGTGTATTGGACTGAAGAGGATCTACTGTTCTTGTCAGTTTCCTTAGCAGAATTGAACTAGATATGGCCCGTGTGTGGAGGAAGCACAGTTCTTTTGCTCTGAGCAAGCTCACTGTTCTGGCCCTATAGGAAACAGAGTAGAGAAGAGTGCTCTTTACTCAAAAGTAGTGTGTGTTTCCTTTAAGGCGAGCTAGCGTTTGTTTCCCAGTCCAAAATGGAGTTGAGTCACATGCAGTTTGCGGTCCTACGAGTAAGAGTTGTTTTGTGGTAATAAGAGTCACTATTGCGCTCCCATTGCCTTACACAGTGCAAATAGCACTAGCGTCTGTTCCCAGCAAGTACAGTGTATTGGACTGAAGAGGAGCTACTGTTCTTGTCAGTTTCCTAAGCAGAATTGAACTAGATATGGCCATGTGTGGGAAGCACAGTTCTTTTGTTCTGAGCAAGCTCATTGTTTTGGCCCAATTGGAAACACAGTAGAGTAGAACAGTGCTCTTTTCTCAAAAGCAGAGTGTGTTTCTTGTAAGGCGAGCAAGCGTTTGTTTCCCAGTCCTAAATGGAGTTGAGTCACAGGCAGTTTGCGGTCCTATGAGCAAGAGTTGTTTTCTGGTAAGAAGAGTCCCTGTTGCGCTCCCATTGCCATACACATTGCAAATAGCACTCGCGTCTGTTCCCAGCAAGTACAGTGTATTGGACTGAAGAGGAGCTACTGTTCTTGTCAGTTTCCTAAGCAGAGTTGAAATAGATATGGCCCGTGTGTGTAGGAAGCACAGTTCTTTAGTTCTGAGCAAGCTCACTGTTCGGACCCCATAGTAAACACAGTAGAGTAGAAGAGTTCTCTTTACTCAAAAGCAGAGTGTGATTCTTGTAAGGGGAGCTAACATTTGTTTCCCAGTCGTAAATGGAGTTGAATCCCATGCAGTTTCTTGTCTTACAAGCAAGAGTTTTTTTCTGGTAAGAAGAGTCACTATTGTGCTCCCATTGTCATACACAGGGCAAATAGCACTGGCGTCTGTTCCCAGCAAGTACAGTGTATTGGATTGAAGAGGATCTACTATTTGTCAGTTTCCTAAGCTGAATTGAATTAGATATGGCCATGTGTGGGAAGCACAGTTCTTTTGTTCTGAGCAAGCTTATTGTTTTGGCCCTATTGGAAACACAGTAGAGTAGAAGAGTGCTCTTTTCTCAAAAGCAGAGTGTGTTTCTTGTAAGGTGAGCAAGCGTTTGTTTCCCAGTCCTAAATGGAGTTGAATCACATGCAGTTTACGGTCATAGGAGCAAGAGTTGTTTTCTGGTAAGAAGTGTCACTATTGCGCTCCCATTGCCATACACAGTACAAAAAGCCCTCGCGTCTGTTCCCAGCAAGTACAGTGTATTAGACTGAAGAGGAGCTACTGTTCTTGTCAGTTTCCTAAGCAGAGTTGAACTAGGTATGGCCCTTGTATGTCGGAAGCACAGTTCTTTTGTTCTGAGCAAGCTCATTGTTCGGACCCCATAGGAAACACAGTAGAGTAGAACAGTGCCCTTTTCTCAAAAGCAGAGTGTGTTTCTTGTAGGGCGAGCTAGCGTTTGTTTCCCAGTCCTAAATGGAGTTGAATCACATGCAGTTTCTGATCCTATGAGCAAGAGTCGTTTTCTCATAATAAGAGTCACTGTTGCGTTCCCATTGTCATACACACGGCAAATAGGACTGGCGTCTGTTTCCAGCAAGTACAGTGTATTGGACTGAAGAGGATCTACTGTTTTTGTCAGTTTCCTAAACAGAATTGAACTAGATATGGCCTGTGTGTGTAGGAAGCACAGTTCTTTTGTTCTGAGCAAGCTCACTCTTTTGGCCCTTTAAGAAACACAGTAGAGTAGAAGAGTGCTCTTGTCTCAAAAGCAGAGTGTGTTTCTTGTGAGGCGAGCTAGCGTTTGTTTTGCAGTCCTAAATGGAGTAGAATCACATGCAGTTTTTGGTCCTACGAGCAAGAGTTGTTTTCTGGTAAGGTAAGTCACTATTGTGCTCCCATTGCCATACACAGTGCAAATAGCACTCGCGTCTGTTCCCTGCAAGTACAGTGTATTGGACTGAAGAGGAGCTACTGTTCTTCTCAGTTTCCTAAGCAGAGTTGAACTAGATAAGGCCCCTGTGTGTAGGAAGCACAGTTCTTTTGTTCTGAGCAAGCTCACTGTTCAGACCACATAGGAAACACAGTAGAGAAGAAGAGTGCCCTTTTCTCAAAAGCAGAGTGTGTTTCTCATATGGAGAGCTAGCATTTGTTTCCCAGTCCTAAATGGAGTTGAATCACATGCAGTTTCTGGTCCTATGCGCAAGAGTTTTTTTCTGGTAAGAAGAGTAACTATTGTGCTCCCATTGTCATACCCAGGGCAAATAGCACTGGCGTCTGTTCCCAGCATTTACAGTGTATTGGACTGAAGAGGATCTACTGTTCTTGGCAGTTTCCTTAGTAGAATTGAACTAGATATGTCCCGTGTGTGGAGGAAGCACAGTTCTTTTGCTCTGAGCAAGCTCACTGTTCTGGCCCTATAGGAAACAGAGTAGAGAAGAGTGCTCTTTACTCAAAAGCAGTGTGTGTTTCTTGTAAGGCGAGCTAGCGTTTGTTTCCCAGTCCTAAATGGAGTTGAATCACATGCAGTTTCTGTTCCTACGAGCAATAGTTGTATTCTGGTAAGAAGAGTCACTATTGCGCTCCCATTGCCATACACACTGCAAATAGCACTAGCGTCTGTTCCCAGCAAGTACAGTGAATTGGACTGAGGAGGAGCTACTGTTCTTGTCTGTTTCCTAGGCAGAGTTGAACTAGATATGGCCCGTGTGTGTCGGAAGCACAGTTCTTTTGTTCTGAGCAAGCTCACTGTTCAGACCCGATAGGGAACACAGTAGAGTAGAAGAGTTCACTTTTCTCAAAAGCAGAGTATGTTTCCTGTAAGGCGAGCTAGCGTTTGTTTCCCATTCCTAAATGGAGTTGAATCACATGCAGTTTCTGTTACTAAGAGCAATAGTTGTTTTCTGGTAAGAAGAGTCACTATTGTGCTCCCATTGTCATACACAGGGCAAATAGCACTGGCGTCTGTTCCCAGCATGTACAGTGTATTGGACTGAAGAGGATCTACTATTCTTGTCAGTTTCCTAAGCAGAATTGAAGTAGATATGGCCGTGTGTGAAGGAAGCACAGTTCTTTTCTTCTGAGCAAGCTCACTGTTCTGGCCCTATAGTAAACACAGTAGAGTAGAAGAGTTCTCTTTACTCAAAAGCAGAGTGTGTTTCTTGTAAGGCGAGCTAGCGTTTGTTTCCCAGTCCTAAATGGAGTTGAATCACATGCAGTTTCTGTTCCTACGAGCAATAGTTGTTTTCTGGTAAGAAGAGTCACTATTGCGCTCCCATTGCCATACACACTGCAAATAGCACTCGCGTATGTTCCCAGCAAGTACAGTGCATTGGACTGAAGAGGAGATACTGATCTTGTCAGTTTCCGAAGCAGAGTTGAACTAGATATAGCCCGTGTGTGTAGGAAGCACAGTTCTTTTGTTCTGAGCAAGCTCATTGTTCGGACCCCATAGGATACACAGTAGAGTAGAAGAGTGCTCTTTTCTCAAAAGCAGAGTGTGTTCCTTGTAAGGCGAGCTAGTGTTTGTTTCCCAGTCCTAAATGGAGTTGAATCACATGTAGTTTCTTGTCCTATGAGCAAGAGTTGTTTTGTGGTAAGGAAAGTCACTATTGCGCTCCCATTGCCATACACAGTGCAAATAGCACTAGCGTCTGTTCCCAGCAAGTACAGTGAATTGGACTGAGGAGGAGCTACTGTTCTTGTCTGTTTCCTAGGCAGAGTTGAACTAGATATGGCCCGTGTTTGTCGGAAGCACAGTTCTTTTGTTCTGAGCAAGCTCACTGTTCAGACCCGATAGGGAACACAGTAGAGTAGAAGAGTTCACTTTTCTCAAAAGCAGAGTATGTTTCCTGTAAGGCGAGCTAGCGTTTGTTTCCCATTCCTAAATGGAGTTGAATCACATGCAGTTTCTGTTACTAAGAGCAATAGTTGTTTTCTGGTAAGAAGAGTCACTATTGTGCTCCCATTGTCATACACAGGGCAAATAGCACTGGCGTCTGTTCCCAGCATGTACAGTGTATTGGACTGATGAGGATCTACTATTCTTGTCAGTTTCCTAAGCAGAATTGAAGTAGATATGGCCGTGTGTGAAGGAAGCACAGTTCTTTTCTTCTGAGCAAGCTCACTGTTCTGGCCCTATAGTAAACACAGTAGAGTAGAAGAGTTCTCTTTACTCAAAAGCAGAGTGTGTTTCTTGTAAGGCGAGCTAGCGTTTGTTTCCCAGTCCTAAATGGAGTTGAATCACATGCAGTTTCTGTTCCTACGAGCAAGAGTTGTTTTCTGGTAAGAAGAGTCACTTATGCGCTCCCATTGCCATACACAGTGCAAATAGCACTCGCATCTGTTCCCAGGAAGTACAGTGTATTGGACTGAAGAGGAGCTACTGATCTTGTCAGTTTCCTAAGCAGAGTTGAACTAGATATGGCCCGTGTGTGTAGGAAGCACAGTTCTTTTGTTCTGAGCAAGCTCACTGTTCGGACACCATAGGAAACACAGTAGAGTAGAAGAGTGCTCTTTTCTCAAAAGCAGAGTGTGTTTATCTTAAGGCGAGCTAGTGTTTGTTTCCCAGTAATAAATCGAGTTGGATCCCATGCAGTTTTTGGTCCTATGAGCAAGAGTTGTTTTCTGGTAAGAAGAGTCTCTATTGCGCTCCCATTGCCATACACAGTGCAAATAGCACTCCTGTCTGTTCCGAGCAAGTACAGTGTATTGGACTGAAGAGGAGCTACTGTTCTTGTCAGTTTCCTAAGAAGAGTTTAATTAGATATGGCCCGTGTGTGTAGGAAGCACAGTTCTTTTGTACTGAGCAAGGTCACTGTTCGGACACCATAGGAAACACAGTAGAGTAGAAGAGTTCTCTTTTCACAAAAGCAGAGTGTTTTTCTTGTAAGACGAGCAGGCATTTGTTTCCCAATCCTAAATAGAGTTGAATCCCATGCAGTTTCTGGTCCTATGAGCAAGAGTTTTTTTCTGGTAAGAAGAGTCACTATTGCGCTCCCATTGCCATACACAGTGCAAACAGCACTGGCGTCTGTTCCCAGCAAGTACAGTGTATTGGACTGAATAGGAGCTACTGTTCTTGTCAGTTTTTTAAGCAGAGTTTAACTAGATATGGCCCGTGTGTGTTGAAAACACAGTTCTTTTGTTCTGAGCAGGCTCACTGTTTGGACCATACAGGAAACACAGTAGAGTAGAAGAGTGCTCTTTTCTCAAAAGCAGAGTGTGTTCCTTGTAAGGCGAGCTAGAGTTTGTTTCCCAGTCCTAAATGGAGTTGAATCACATGTAGTGTCTTGTCCTACGAGTAAGAGTTGTTTTTGGTAAAGAAAGTCACTATTGTGCTCCCATTGCCATACACAGTGCGAATAGCACTAGCGTCTGTTCCCAGCAAGTACAGTGTATTGGACTGAGGAGGAGCTACTGTTCTTGTCTGTTTTCTAGGCAGAGTTGAACTAGATATGGCCCGTGTGTGTCAGAAACACAGTTCTTTTGTTCTCAGCAAGCTCACTGTTCTGGCCCTATAGGAAACACATTAGCGTAGAAGAGTGATCTTTTCTCAAAGGCAGAGTGTTTTTCTTGTAAGGCGAGCTAGCATTTGTTTCCCAGTCCTAAATGGAGTTGAATCACATGCAGTTTTTGGTCCTACGAGCAAGAATTGTTTTCTGGTAAGGAAAGTCACTATTGAGCTCCCATTGCCATGCACAGTGCAAATAGCACTCGCGTATGTTCCCAGCAAGTACAGTGTATTGGACTGAAGAGGAGCTACTGTTCTTGTCAGTTTCCTAAGAAGAGTTGAACTAGATATGGCCCGTGTGTGTAGGAAGCACAGTTCTTTAGTTCTGAGCAAGCTCGCTGTTCGGACCCATAGTAAACACAGTAGAGTACACGAGTGCTCTTTTCTCAAAGGCAAAGTGTTTTTCTTGTAAGGCGAGCTAGCGTTTGTTTCCCAGTCCTAAATGGAGTTGAATCACATGCAGTTTCTTGGCCTACGAGCAAGAGTTGCTTTCTGGTAGAAGAGTCACTATTGTGCTCCCATTGTCATACACAGGGCAAATAGCACTGGCATCTGTTCCCAGCAAGTACAGTGTATTGGACTGAAGAGGATCTACTGTTCTTGTCAGTTTCTTAAGCAGAATTGAAATAGATATGGTCATGTGTGTGGGAAGCACAATTCTTCTGTTCTGAGCAAGCTCACTGTTTTGGCCCTATTGGAAACAGAGTAGAGTAGAAGAGTGCTCTTTTCTCAAAAGCAGAGTGTGTTTCTTGTAAGGCGAGCAAGCGTTTGTTTCCCAGTCCTAAATGGAGTTGAATCACATGCAGTTTCTGTTCCTACGAGCAATAGTTGTTTTCTGGTAAGAAGAGTCACCTATTGCGCTCCATTGCCATACACACTGCAAATAGCACTCGCGTCTGTTCTCAACAAGTACAGTGTATTGGACTGAAGTGGAGATACTGATCTTGTCAGTTTCCTAAGCAGAGTTGAACTAGATATGGCCCGTGTGTGTAGGAAGCACAGTTCCGTTGTTTTCAGTAAGCTCACTGTTCAGACCCCATAGGAAACACAGTAGAGTAGAAGAGTTCTCTTTTCTCAAAAACAGAGTGTGTTTCTTGTAAGGAGAGTGAGCATTTGTTTCCCAGTCCTAAATGGAGTTGAATCACATGCAGTTTCTGGTCCTACGAGAAATAGTTGTTTTCTGGTAAGAAGAGTCACTATTGCGCTCCCATTGTCATACACAGGGTAAATAGCACTGGCATCTGTTCCCAGCAAGTACAGTGTATTGGACTGAAGAGAATCTACTGTTTTGTCAGTTTCCTAAGCAGAATTGAACTAGATATGGCAATGTGTGGGAAGCACAGTTCTTTTGTTCTGAGCAAGCTCATTGTTTTGGCCCTATTGGAAACACAGAAGAGTAGAAGAGTTCTCTTTTCTCAAAAGCAGAGTGTGTTTCTTGTAAGGCGAGCAAGCGTTTGTTTCCCAGTCCTAAATGGAGTTGAGTCACATGCAGTTTACGGTCCTACGAGCAAGAGTTTTTTTCTGGTAAGAAGAGTCCCTATTGCGCTCCCATTGCCATACACAGTGCAAATAGCCCTCGCGTCTGTTCACAGCAAGTACAGTGTATTAGACTGAAGAGGAGCTACTGTTCTTGTCAGTTTTCTAAGCAGAGTTGAACTAGATATGGCCCTTGTATGTCGGAAGCACAGTTCTTTTGTCTGAGCAAGCTCACTGTTCGGACCCCAAAGGATACACAGTAGAGTACACGAGTGTTCTTTTCTCAAAGGCAGAGTGTTTTTCTTGTAAGTCGAGCTAGTGTTTGTTTCCCATTCCAAAATGGAGTTGAGTCACATGCAGTTTGCGGTCCTACGAGCAAGAGTTGTTTTCTGGTAAGAAGAGTCACTTATGCGCTCCCATTGCCATACACAGTGCAAATAGCACTCGCATCTGTTCCCAGGAAGTACAGTGTATTGGACTGAAGAGGAGCTACTGTTCTTGTCAGTTTCCAAAGCAGAGTTGAACTAGATATGGCCCGTGTGTGTAGGAAGCACAGTTCTTTTATTCTGAGCAAGCTCACTGTTTGGACCCCATAGGAAACACAGTAGAGTAGAAGAGTGCTCTTTTCTCAAAAGCAGAGTGTGTTTATCTTAAGGCGAGCTAGTGTTTGTTTCCCAGTAATAAATCGAGTTGGATCCCATGTAGTTTTTGGTCCTATGAGCAAGAGTTGTTTTCTGGTAAGAAGAGTCTCTATTGCGCTCCCATTGCCATACACAGTGCAAATAGCACTCCTGTCTGTTCCCAGCAAGTACAGTGTATTGGACTGAAGAGGAGCTACTGTTCTTGTCAGTTCCTAAGAAGAGTTTAATTAGTTATGGCCCGTGTGTGTAGGAAGCACAGTTCTTTTGTACTGAGCAAGGTCACTGTTCGGACACCATAGGAAACACAGTAGAGTAGAAGAGTTCTCTTTTCACAAAAGCAGAGTGTTTTTCTTGTAAGAGGAGCAGGCATTTGTTTCCCAATCCTAAATAGAGTTGAATCCCATGCAGTTTCTGGTCCTACGAGCAAGAGTTTTTTTCTGGTAAGAAGAGTCACTATTGCGCTCCCATTGCCATACACAGTGCAAACAGCACTGGCGTCTGTTCCCAGCAAGTACAGTGTATTGGACTGAATAGGAGCTACTGTTCTTGTCAGTTTTTTAAGCAGAGTTTAACTAGATATGGCCCGTGTGTGTTGAAAGCACAGTTCTTTTGTTCTGAGCAGGCTCACTGTTTGGACACTACAGAAACACAGTAGAGTAGAAGAGTGCTCTTTTCTCAAAAGCAGAGTGTGTTCCTTGTAAGGCGAGCTAGAGTTTGTTTCCCAGTCCTAAATGGAGTTGAATCACATGTAGTGTCTTGTCCTACGAGTAAGAGTTGTTTTTGGTAAAGAAAGTCACTATTGCGCTCCCATTGCCATACACAGTGCAAATAGCACTAGCGTCTGTTCCCAGCAAGTACAGTGTATTGGACTGAGGAGGAGCTACTGTTCTTGTCTGTTTCCTAGGCAGAGTTGAACTAGATATGGCCCGTGTGTGTCAGAAGCACAGTTCTTTTGTTCTGAGCAAGCTCACTGTTCTGGCCCTATAGGAAACACATTAGCGTAGAAGAGTGATCTTTTCTCAAAGGCAGAGTGTTTTTCTTGTAAGGCGAGCTAGCATTTGTTTCCCAGTCCTAAATGGAGTTGAATCACATGCGGTTTTTGGTCCTACGAGCAAGAATTGTTTTCTGGTAAGGAAAGTCACTATTGAGCTCCCATTGCCATGCACAGTGCAAATAGCACTCGCGTATGTTCCCAGCAAGTACAGTGTATTGGACTGAAGAGGAGCTACTGTTCTTGTCAGTTTCCTAAGAAGAGTTGAACTAGATATGGGCCGTGTGTGTAGGAAGCACAGTTCTTTAGTTCTGAGCAAGCTCGCTGTTCGGACCCATAGTAAACACAGTAGAGTACACGAGTGCTCTTTTCTCAAAGGCAAAGTGTTTTTCTTGTAAGGCGAGCTAGCGTTTGTTTCCCAGTCCTAAATGGAGTTGAATCACATGCAGTTTCTTGGCCTACGAGCAAGAGTTGCTTTCTGGTAGAAGAGTCACTATTGTGCTCCCATTGTCATACACAGGGCAAATAGCACTGGCATCTGTTCCCAGCAAGTACAGTGTATTGGACTGAAGAGGATCTACTTTCTTGTCAGTTTTGTAAGCAGAATTGAAATAGATATGGTCATGTGTGTGGGAAGCACAATTCTTCTGTTCTGAGCAAGCTCACTGTTTTGGCCCTATTGGAAACAGAGTAGAGTAGAAGAGTGCTCTTTTCTCAAAAGCAGAGTGTGTTTCTTGTACGGCGAGCAAGCGTTTGTTTCCCAGTCCTAAATGGACTTGAGTCATATGCAGTTTGTGGTCCTACGAGCAAGAGTTGTTTTCTGGTAAGAAGAGTCACTATTGTGCTCCCATTGCCATACACAGTGCAAATAGCACTGGCGTCTGTTCCCAGCAAGTACAGTGTATTGGACTAAAGAGGAGCTACTGTTCTTGTCAGTTTCCTAAGCAGAGTTGAACTAGATATGGCCCGTGTGTGTAGGAAGCACAGTTCTTTTGTTCTGAGAAAGCTCACTGTTCGGACCCCATAGGAAACACAGTAGAGTAGAAGAGTGCTCTTTTCTCAAAAGCAGAGTGTGTTCCTTGTAAGGCGAGCTAGTGTTTGTTTCCCAGTCCTACATGGAGTTGAATCACATGTAGTTTCTTGTCCTATGAGCAAGAGTTGTTTTCTGGTAAGGAAAGTCACTATTGCGCTCCCATTGCCATACACAGTGCAAATTAGCACTAGCGTCTGTTCCCAGCAAGTACAGTGTATTGGACTGAGGAGGAGCTACTGTTCTAGTCTGTTTCCTAGGCAGAGTTGAACTAGATATGGCCCGTGTGTGTCGAAGCACAGTTCTTTTGTTCTGAGCAAGCTCAATGTTCAGACCCGATAGGGAACACAGTAGAGTAGAAGAGTTCACTTTTCTCAAAAGCAGAGTATGTTTCCTGTAAGGCGAGCTAGCGTTTGTTTCCCATTCCTAAATGGAGTTGAATCACATGAAGTTTCTGTTACTAAGAGCAATAGTTGTTTTCTGGTAAGAAGAGTCACTATTGTGCTCCCATTGTCATACACAGGGCAAATAGCACTGGAGTCTGTTCCCAGCATGTAAAGTGTATTGGACTGAAGAGGATCTACTATTCTTGTCAGTTTCCTAAGCAGAATTGAAGTAGATATGGCCGTGTGTGAAGGAAGCACAGTTCTTTTCTTCTGAGCAAGCTCACTGTTCTGGCCCTATAGTAAACACAGTAGAGTAGAAGAGTTCTCTTTACTCAAAAGCAGAGTGTGTTTCTTGTAAGGCGAGCTAGCGTTTGTTTCCCAGTCCTAAATGGAGTTGAATCACATGCAGTTTCTGTTCCTACAAGCAATAGTTGTTTTCTGGTAAGAAGAGTCACTATTGTGCTCCCATTGCCATACACACTGCAAATAGCACTCGCGTATGTTCCCAGCAAGTACAGTGCATTGGACTGAAGAGGAGCTACTGTTCTTGTCAGTTTCCTAAGCAGAGTTGAACTAGATATGGCCCGTGTGTGTAGGAAGCACAGTTCTTTAGTTCTGAGCAAGCTCACTGTTCGGACCCATAGTAAACACAGTAGAGTAGAAGAGTTCTCTTTACTCAAAAGCAGAGTGTGTTTCTTGTAAGGCGAGCTAGCGTTTGTTTCCCAGTCCTAAATGGAGTTGAATCACATGCAGTTTCTGTTCCTACGAGCAATAGTTGTTTTCTGGTAAGAAGAGTCACTATTGCGCTCCCATTGCCATACACACTGCAAATAGCACTTGCGTCTGTTCTCAACAAGTACAGTGTATTGGACTGAAGAGGAGATACTGATCTTGTCAGTTTCCTAAGCAGAGTTGAACTAGATATGGCCCGTGTGTGTAGGAAGCACAGTTCCGTTGTTTTGAGTAAGCTCACTGTTCAGACCCCATAGGAAACACAGTAGAGTAGAAGAGTTCTCTTTTCTCAAAATAGAGTGTGTTTCTTGTAAGGAGAGTGAGCGTTTGTTTCCCAGTCCTAAATGGAGTTGAATCACATGCAGTTTCTGGTCCTACGAGCAATAGTTGTTTTCTGGTAAGAAGAGTCACTATTGCGCTCCCATTGTCATACACAGGGTAAATAGCACTGGCATCTGTTCCCAGCAAGTACAGTGTATTGGACTGAAGAGGATCTACTGTTTTGTCAGTTTCCTAAGCAGAATTGAACTAGATATGGCCATGTGTGGGAAGCACAGTACTTTTGTTCTGAGCAAGCTCATTGTTTTGGCCCTATTGGAAACACAGAAGAGTAGAAGAGTGCTCTTTTCTCAAAAGCAGAGTGTGTTTCTTGTAAGGCGAGCAAGTGTTTGTTTCCCAGTCCTAAATGGAGTTGAGTCACATGCAGTTTACGGTCCTACGAGCAACAGTTGTTTTCTGGTAAGAAGAGTCCCTATTGAGCTCCCATTGCCATACACAGTGCAAATAGCCCTCGCGTCTGTTCACAGCAAGTACAGTGTATTAGACTGAAGAGGAGCTACTGTTCTTGTCAGTTTCCTAAGCAGAGTTGAACTAGATATGGCCCTTGTATGTCGGAAGCACAGTTCTTTTGTTCTGAGCAAGCTCACTGTTCGGACCCCAAAGGATACACAGTAGAGTACACGAGTGTTCTTTTCTCAAAGGCAGAGTGTTTTTCTTGTAAGTCGAGCTAGTGTTTGTTTCCCATTCCAAAATGGAGTTGAGTCACATGCAGTTTGCGGTCCTACGAGCAAGAGTTGTTTTCTGGTAAGAAGAGTCACTTATGCGCTCCCATTGCCATACACAGTGCAAACAGCACTGGCGTCTGTTCCCAGCAAGTACAGTGTATTGGACTGAATAGGAGCTACTGTTCTTGTCAGTTTCCTAAGCAGAATTGAGCTAGATATGGCAATGTGTGTAGGTAGCACAGTTCTTTAGTTCTGAGCAAGCTCACTGTTTTGGCCCTATTGGAAACACAGTAGAGTAGAAGAGTGCTCTTTTTTCAAAAGCATAGTGTGTTTCTTGTAAGGCGAGCTAGATTTCTTTCCCAGTACTAAATGCAGTTGAGTCACATGCAGTTTGCGGTCTATAAGCAAGAGTTGTTTTCTGGTAAGAAGAGTCACTTTTGCGCTCCCATTGCCATACACAGTGCAAATAGCACTCGCGTCTGTTCCCAGCAAGTACAGTGTAATCGACTGAAGAGGAGCTACTGTTCTTGTCAGTTTCCTAAGCATAGTTCAACTAGATATGGCCTGTGTGTGTAGGAAGCAGAGCTCTTTTGTTCTGAGCAAGCTCACTGTTCAGACCCCATAGGAAACACAGTAGAGTAGTAGAGTTCTCTTTTCTCAAAAGCAGAGTGTGTTTATTGTAAGGCGAGCTAGAGTTTGTTTCCCAGTCCTAAATGCAGTTGAAACACATGCAGTTTCTGGTCCGACGAGCAAGAGTTGTTTTCTAGTAAGAAGAGACAATATTGTGCTCACTTTGTCATACACACGGAAAATTTCACTGGCATCTGTTCCCAGCATGTACAGTGTATTGGACTGAAGAGGATCTACTGTTCTTGTCAGTTTCCTAAGCAGAATTGAACGAGATATGGCCCGTGTGTGTAGGAGGCACAGTTCTTTTGTTCTGAGCAAGCTCACTGTTCTGGCCCTAGAGGAAACACAGTAGATTAGAAGAGTGCCCTTTTCTCAAAAGCTGAGTGTGTTTCTTGTAAGGCAAGTTAGCGTTTGTTTCCCAGTCCTAAATGGAGTTGAATCACATGCAGTTTCTGGTCCTACGAGCAAGAGATGTTTTCTCATAATAAGAGTAACTATTGCACTCCCATTGTCATACACAGGGCAAATAGCACTGGCGTCTGTTCCCAGCAAGTACATTGTATTGGACAGAAGAGGAGTTACTGTTCTTATCAGTTTCCTAAGCAGAATTGATCTAGATATGGCCCGTGTGTGTAGGAAGCACAGTTCTTTTGTTCTGAGCAAGCTCACTGTTTTGGCCCTTTAGGAAAAACAGTAGAGTAGAAGAGTGCTCTTTTCTCAAAAGCAGAGTGTGTTTCTTGTGAGGCAAGCTAGCGTTTGTTTCCCAGTCCTAAATGGAGTAGAATCACATGCAGTTTTTGGTCCTAGGAGCAAGAGTTGTTTTCTGGTAAGGAAAGTCACTATTGCGCTCCCATTGCCATACACAGTGCAAATAGCACTCGCGTCTGTTCCCAGCAAGTACAGTGTATTGGACTGAAGAGGAGCTACTGTAATTCTCAGTTTCCTAAGCAGAGTTGAACTAGATAAGGGCCGTGTGTGTAGGAAGCACAGTTCTTTTTTTCTGAGCAAGCTCACTGTTCAGACCACATAGGAAACACAGTAGAGTAGAAGAGTGCTCTTTTCTCAAAAGCAGAGTGTGTTTATTGTATGGCGAGATAGCATTTGTTTCCCAGTCCTAAATGGAATTGAATTCCATGCAGTTTCTGGTCCTACGAGCAAGAGTTGTTTTCTGGTAAGAAGAGTCACCATTGCGCTCAAATTGTCATACACAGGGCAAATAGCACTGGCGTCTATTCCCAGCATGTACAGTGTATTGGACTGAAGAGGATCTACTATTCTTTTCAGTTTCCTAAGCAGAATTGAACTAGATATGGCCGTGTGTGTAGGAAGCACAGTTCTTTTGTTCTGAGCAAGCTCACTGTTCTTGCCTAATAGGAAACACAGTAGAGTAGAAGAGTGATCTTTTCTCAAAAGCAGATTGTGTTACTTGCCAGGCGAGCTAGCATTTGTTTCCCAGTCCTAAATGGAGTTGAATCACATGCAGTTCCTCTTCCTACGAGCAAGTGTTGTTTTCTGATAAGAACTGTCACTATTGCGCTCCTATTGCATACACAGTGCAAATAGCACTCGTGTCTGTTCCCAGCAAGTACAGTGTATTGGACTGAAGAGGATCAACTGTTCTTGTCAGTTTCCTAAGCAGAGTTGAACTAGATATGGCCCGTTTTTTTAGGAAGCACAGTTCTTTTGTTCTGAGCAAGCTCACTGTTCGGACCCCATAGGAAACTCAGTAGAATAGAAGAGTGCTCTTTTCTCAAAAGCAGAGTGTGTTTCTTGTAAAGCGAGCTAGTGTTTGTTTCCCAGTCCTAAATGGAGTTGAATCACATGCAGTTTCTGGTCCTACGAACAAAAGTTGTTTTCTGGTAAGAAGAGTCACTATTGTGCTCCCATTGTCATACACAGGGCAAATAGCACTGGCGTCTGTTCCCAGCATGTAAAGTGTATTGGACTGAAGATGATCTACTGCTCTTGTCAGTTTCCTAAGCAGAGTTGAACTAGATATGGCCCGTGTGTGTAGGAAGCACAGTTCTTTTGTTCTGAGGAAGCTCACTGTTCGGAACCCATAGGAAACACAGTACAATAGAAGAGTGCTCTTTTCTCAAAAGCAGAGTGTGTTTCTTGTAAGGCGAGCTAGCGTTTGTTTCCCATTCCAAAATGGACTTGAATCACATGCAGTTTCTGGACCTACGAGCATGGAAAGTTTTCTGGTAAGTTAAGTCACTATTGTGCTCCCTTTGCAATAAACAGTGCAAATAGCACTCGCGTCTGTTCCCAGCAAGTACAGTGTATTGGACTGAAGAGCAGCTACTGCTCTTGTCAGTTTCCTAAGCAGAGTTGAAATAGCTATGGCCCATGTGTGTAGGAAGCACAGTTCTTTTGTTCTGAGCAAGCTCACTGTTCTGGCCCTATAGGAAACACAGAGGAGTAGAAGAGTGCTCTTTTCTCAGAAGCAGAGTGTGTTTCTTGTAAGGCGAGATTGCGTTTGTTTCCAGGTCCTAAATGGAGTTGAATCACATGCAGTTTCTGGTCCTACAAGCAAGAGTTGTTTTCTGGAAAGGAAAGTCACTATTGTGTTCCCTTTGCCATACACAGTGCAAATAGTACTCGCGTCTGTTCCCAGCAAATTACAGTGTATTGGACTGAAGAGGAGCTACTGCTCTTGTCAGTTTCCTAAGCAGAGTTGAACTAGATATAGCCCGTGAGTGTAGGAAGCACAGTTCTTTCTTCTGAGCAAGCTCACTGTTCGGACCCCATAGGAAACACAGTAGAATAGAAGACGCTCTTTTCTAAAAGCAGAGTGTGTTTCTTGTAAGGCGAGCTAGCGTTTGTTTCCCAGTCCTAAATGGAGTTGAATCACATGCAGTTTCTGGTACTACGAACAAGAGTTGTTTTCTGGTAAGAAGAGTCACTATTGCGCTCCCATTGTCACACACAGGACAAATAGCACTGGCGTCTGTTCCCAGCATGTAAAGTGTATTGGACTGAAGAGGAGCTACTCTTCTTGTCAGTTTCCTAAGTAGAGTTGAACTAGATATGGCCGTGTGTGTAGGAAGCACAGTTCTTTTGTTCTGAGCAAGCTCACTGTTCAGACCCCATTGGAAACACATTAGAGTAGAATAGTGCTCTTTTCTCAAAAGCAGAGTGTGTTTCTTTTAAGGCTAGCTATTGTTTGTTTCCCAGTACTAAATGAAGTTGAATCCCACGCAGTTTGTGGTCCTACGAGCAAGAGTTGTTTTCTGGTATGTAGAGTCACTATTGTGCTCCCATTGTCATACACAGGGCAAATAGCACTGGCGTCTGTTCCCAGCATGTACAGTGTATTGGACTGAAGAGGATCTACTGTTCTTGTCAGTTTCCTAAGCAGAATTGAACTAGATATGGCCGTGTGTGTAGGAAGCACAATTCTCTTGTTCTGATCAAGCTCACTGTTCTGGCCCTATTGGATACACAGAAGAGTAAAGGAGTGCTCTTTTCTCAAAAGCAGAGTTTGTTTCTTGTAAGGCGAGCTAGCGTTTGTTTCCCAGTCCTAAATGGAGTTGAATCACATGCAGTTTTTGGTCATATGAGCAAGAGTTGTTTTCTGGTAAGGAAAGTCACTGTTGTACTCCCATTGCCATACATAGTGCAAATAGCACTCGCGTCTGTTCCCAGCAAGTACAGTGTATTGGACTGAAGAGGAGCTACTGTTCTTGTCATTTTCCTAAGAGGAGTTGAAACAGATATGGCCCATGTGTGTAGGAAGCACACTTCTTTTGTTCTGAGAAAGCTCACTGTGCGGACATCATAGGAAACACAGTAGAGTAGATGAGTGCTCTCTTCTCAAAATTTGATTGTGTTTCTGGAAAGGCGAGCTAGTGTTTGTTTCGCAGTCAGAAATGGAGTTGAATCCCATGCAGTTTGTGGTCCTACGAGCAAGAGTTGCTTTCTGGTAAGAAGAGTCACTATTGTGCTCCCATTGTCATACACAGGGCAAATAGCACTGGCATCTGTTCCCAGCATGTAAAGTGTATTGGACTGAAGAGGATCTACTGTTCTTGTCAGTTTCCTAAGCAGAGTTGAACTAGATATGGCCCGTGTGTGTAGGAAGCACAGTTCTTTTGTTCTGAGCAAGCTCACTGTTCGTACCCCATAGGAAACACAGTAGTGTAGAGGAGTGCTCTTTTCTCAAAAGCAGAGTGTGTTTCTTGTAAGGCGGGCTAGCGTTTTTTTCCCAGTCCTATATGGAGTTGAATCCCATGCAGTTTCTGGTCATATGAGCAAGAGTTGTTTTCTGGTAAGAAGAATCACTATTGTGCTCCCATTGTCATACACAGGGCAAATAGCACTGGCGTCTGTTCCCAGCAAGTACAGTGTATTGGACTGAAGAGGATCTACTGTTCTTGTCAGTTTCCTAAGCAGAATTGAACTAGATATGGCCGTGTGTGTAGGAGGCACAGTTCTCTTGTTCTGATCAAGCTCACTGTTCTGGCCCTATAGGAAACACAGTAGAGTAGAAGAGTGCTCTTTTCTCAAAAGCAGAGTGTGTTTCTTGTAAGGCGAGCTAGCGTTTGTTTCCCAGTCCTAAATGGAGTTGAATCACATGCAGTTTCTGGTCATATGAGCAAGAGTTGTTTTCTGGTAAGGAAAGTCACTGTTGTACTCCCATTGCCATACATAGTGCAAATAGCACTCGCGTCTGTTCCCAGCAAGTACAGTGTATTGGACTGAAGAGGAGCTACTGTTCTTGTCATTTTCCTAAGAGGAGTTGAACCAGATATGGCCCATGTGTGTAGGAAGCACACTTCTTTTGTTCTGAGAAAGATCACTGTGCGGACATCATAGGAAACACAGTAGAGTAGATGAGTGCTCTTTTCTCAAAATTAGATTGTGTTCCTTGAAAGGCGAGCTAGTATTTACTTCACAGTCAGAAATGGAGTTGAATCCCATGCAGTTTCTGGTCCTACGAGTAAGAGTTGTTTTCTGGTAAGAAGAGTCACTATTGCGCTCCCATTGCCATACACAGTGCAAATAGCACTTGCGTCTGTTCCCAGCAAGTACAGTGTATTGGACTGAAGAGGAGCTACTGTTCTTGTCAGTTTCCTAAGCAGAGTTGAACCAGATATGGCCCGTGTGTGTAGTAAGCACAGTTCTTTTGTTCTGAGCAAGCTCACAGTTCGGACCCCGTAGGAAACACAATAGAGTAGAAGAGTGCCCTTTTCTCAAAAGCAGAGTGTGTTTACTGTAAGGCGAGACAGCGTTTGTTACCCAGTACTAAATGGAGTTGAATCCCATGCAGTTTGTGGTCCTACGAGCAAGAGTTGTTTTCTGGTAAGAAGAGTCACTATTGCGCTCCCATTGTCATACACAGGGCAAATAGCACAGGCATCTGTTCCCAGCATGTACAGTGTATTGGACTGAAGAGGAGCTACTGTTCTTGTCAGTTTCCTAAGCAGAGTTGAACTAGATATGGCCGTGTGTGTAGGAAGCACAGGTCTTTTGTTCTGAGCAAGCTCACAGTTGGGACCCCGTAGGAAAAACAATAGAGTAGAAGAGTGCCCTTTTCTCAAAAGCAGAGTGTGTTTCTTGTAAGGCGAGCTAGCGTTTGTTTCCCAGTCCTAAATGGAGATGAATCACATGCAGTTTCTGGTCCTACGAGCAAGAGTTGTTTTCTGGTAAGAAGAGTCACTATTGCGCTCCCATTGTCATACACAGGGCAAATAGCACTGGCGTCGGTCCCAGCATGTACGGTGTATTGGACTGAAGAGAACCTACTGTTCTTGTCAGGTTCCTAAGCAGAATTGAACTAGTTATGACCGTGTATGTAGGAAGCACAGTTCTTTTGTTCTGAGCAAGCTCTCTGTTCTGGCCCTATAGGAAACACAGTAGAGTAGAAGAGTGCTCTTTTCTCAAAAGCAGAGTGTGTTTCTTGTAAGGCGAGCTAGCGTTTGTTTCGAGTCCTAAATGGAGTTGAATCACATGCAGTTTTTGGTCCTACCAGCAAGAGTTGTTTTCTCTTAAGGAAAGTCACTATTGCGCTCTCTTTGCCATACACAGTGCAAATAGCAGTCGCGTCTGTTTCCAGCAAGTACAGTGTATTGGACTGAAGAGGAGCTACTCTTCTTGTCAGTTTCCTAAGCAGAGTTGAACTAGATATGGCCGTGTGTGTAGGAAGCACAGTTCTTTTGTTCTGAGCAAGCTCACTGTTCAGACCCCATTGGAAACACAATAGAGTAGAAGCATGCTCTTTTCTCAAAAGCAGAGTGTGTTTCTTGTAAGGCAAGATAGCGTTTGTTTCCCAGTACTAAATGAAGTTGAATCCCATGCAGTTTGTGGTCCTACGAGCAAGAGTTGTTTTCTGGTAAGAAGAGTCACTATTGTGCTCCCATTGTCATGCACAGGGCAAATAGCACTGGCGTCTGTTCCCAGCATGTACAGTGTATTGGACTGAAGAGGATCTACTGTTCTTGTCAGTTTCCTAAGGAGAATTGAACTAGATATGGCCGTGTGTGTAGGAAGCACAATTCTCTTGTTCTGATCAAGCTCACTGTTCTGGCCCTATAGGATCCACAGAAGAGTAGAAGAGTGCTCTTTTCTCAAAAGCAGAGTGTGTTTCTTGTAAGGCGAGCTAGCGTTTGTTTCCCAGTCCTAAATGGAGTTGAATCACATGCAGTTTCTGGTCATATGAGCAAGAGTTGTTTTCTGGTAAGGAAAGTCACTGTTGTACTCCCATTGCCATACATAGTGCAAATAGCACTCGCGTCTGTTCCCAGCAAGTACAGTGTATTGGACTGAAGGGGAGCTACTGTTCTTGTCATTTTCCTAAGAGGAGTTGAACCAGATATGGCCCATGTGTGTAGGAAGCACACTTCTTTTGTTCTGAGAAAGATCACTGTGCGGACATCATAGGAAACACAGTAGAGTAGATGAGTGCTCTCTTCTCAAAATTTGATTGTGTTTCTGGAAAGGCGAGGTACTGTTTGTTTCCCAGTCAGAAATGGAGTTGAATCCCATGCAGTTTGTGGTCCTATGAGCAAGAGTTGTTTTCTGGTAAGAAGAGTCACTATTGTGCTCCCATTGCCATACACAGTGCAAGTAGCACTCGCGTCTGTTCCCAGCAAGTACAGTGTATTGGACTGAAGAGCAGCTACTGTTCTTGTCAGTTTCATAAGCAGAGTTGAACTAGATATGGCCCGAGTGTGTAGGAAGCACAATTCTTTTGTTCTGAGCAAGCTCACTGTTCGGACCCCATAGGAAACACAGTAGAGTAGAAGCGTGCTCTTTTCTCAAAAGCAGAGTGTGTTTCTTGTAAGGCGAGATAGCGTGTGTTACCCAGTACTAAATGGAGTTGAATCCCATGCAGTTTGTGGTCGTACGAGCAAGAGTTGTTTTCTGGTAAGAAGAGTCACTATTGTGCTCCCATTGTCATACACAGGGCAAATAGCACTGGCATCTGTTCCCAGCATGTACAGTGTATTGGACTGAAGAGGATCTACTGTTCTTTTCAGATTTCTAAGCAAAATTGAACTAGATATGGCCGTGTGTGTAGGAAGCACAGTTCTCTTGTTCTAATCAAGCTCAATGTTCCTGCCCTATAGGAAACACAGTAGAGTAGAAGAGTGCTCTTTTCTCAAAAGCAGAGTGTGTTTATTGTAAGGCGAGCTAGCGTTTGTTTCCCAGTCCTAAATGGAGTTGAATCATCCAATTTCTGGTCCTATGAGCAAGAGTTGTTTTCTGGTAAGGAAAGTCACTTTTGCGCTCCCATTGCCATACATAGTGCAAATAGCACTCGCGTCTGTTCCCAGCAAGTACAGTGTATTGGACTAAAGAGGAGCTACTCTTCTTGTCAGTTTCCTAAGAGGAGTTGAACTAGATATGGCCCGTGTGTGTAGGAAACACAGTTCTTTTTTTCTGAGAAAGCACACTGTGCGGACACCATAGGAAACACAGTAGAGTAATATGAGTGCTCTTTTCTCAAAATTAAATTGTGTTTCTTGAAAGGCGAGCTAGTATTTGCTTCCCAGTCAAAAATGGAGTTGAATCCCATGCCGTTTCTGGTCCTACGAGCAAGAGTTGTTTTATGGTAAGAAGAGTCACTATTGCGCTGCCATTGCCATACACAGGACAAATAGCACTCGTGTCTGTTCCCAGCAAGTACAGGGTATTGGACTGAAGAGGAGCTACTGTTCTTCTCAGTTTCCTAAGCAGAGTTGAACTAGATATAGCCCGTGTGTGTAGGAAGCACAGTTCTTTTGTTCTGAGCAAGCTCACTGTTCGGAACTCATAGGAAACACAGTAGAGTAGAAGAGTGCTCTTTTCTCTAAAGCAGAGTGTGTTTCTTGTAAGGCGAGCTAGCGTTTGTTTCCCAGTCCTAAATGGAGTTGAATCACTTGCAGTTTCTGGTCCTATGAGCAAGAGTTGTTTTCTGGTAAGGAAAGTCACTATTGCGCTCCCATTGCAATACATAGTGCAAATAGCACTCGCGTCTGTTCCCAGCAAGTACAGTGTATTGGACTGAAGAGGAGCTACTGTTCTTGTCATTTTCCTAAGAGGAGTTGAACTATATATGGCGCGTGTGTGTAGGAAACACAGTTCTTTTTTTCTGAGAAAGCACACTGTGAGGACACCATAGGAAACACAGTAGAGTAATATGAGTGCTCTTTTCTCAAAATTAGATTGTGTTCCTTGAAAGGCGAGCTAGTATTTACTTCACAGTCAGAAACGGAGTTGAATCCCATGCAGTTTCTGGTCCTACGAGTAAGAGTTGTTTTCTGGTAAGAAGAGTCACTATTGCGCTCCCATTGCCATACACAGTGCAAATAGCACTTGCGTCTGTTCCCAGCAGGTACAGTGTATTGGACTGAAGAGGAGCTACTGTTCTTGTCAGTTTCTAAGCAGAGTTGAACCAGATATGGCCCGTGTGTGTAGTAAGCACAGTTCTTTTGTTCTGAGCAAGCTCACAGTTCGGACCCCGTAGGAAACACAATAGAGTAGAAGAGTGCCCTTTTCTCAAAAGAAGAGTGTGTTTACTGTAAGGCGAGACAGCGTTTGTTACCCAGTACTAAATGGAGTTGAATCCCATGCAGTTTGTGGTCCTACGAGCAAGAGTTGTTTTCTGGTAAGAAGAGTCACTATTGCGCTCCCATTGTCATACACAGGGCAAATAGCACAGGCATCTGTTCCCAGCATGTACAGTGTATTGGACTGAAGAGGAGCTACTGTTCTTGTCAGTTTCCTAAGCAGAGTTGAACTAGATATGGCCGTGTGTGTAGGAAGCACAGGTCTTTTGTTCTGAGCAAGCTCACAGTTTGGACCCCGTAGGAAAAACAATAGAGTAGAAGAGTGCCCTTTTCTCAAAAGCAGAGTGTGTTTCTTGTAAGGCGAGCTAGCGTTTGTTTCCCAGTCCTAAATGGAGATGAATCACATGCAGTTTCTGGTCCTACGAGCAAGAGTTGTTTTCTGTAAGAAGAGTCACTATTGCGCTCCCATTGTCATACACAGGGCAAATAGCACTGGCGTCGGTCCCAGCATGTACGGTGTATTGGACTGAAGAGAACCTACTGTTCTTGTCAGGTTCCTAAGCAGAATTGAACTAGTTATGACCGTGTATGTAGGAAGCACAGTTCTTTTGTTCTGAGCAAGCTCTCTGTTCTGGCCCTATAGGAAACACAGTAGAGTAGAAGAGTGCTCTTTTCTCAAAAGCAGAGTGTGTTTCTTGTAAGGCGAGCTAGCGTTTGTTTCCAGTCCTAAATGGAGTTGAATCACATGCAGTTTTTGGTCCTACCAGCAAGAGTTGTTTTCTCTTAAGGAAAGTCACTATTGCGCTCTCTTTGCCATAACAGTGCAAATAGCAGTCGCGTCTGTTTCCAGCAAGTACAGTGTATTGGACTGAAGAGGAGCTACTCTTCTTGTCAGTTTCCTAAGCAGAGTTGAACTAGATATGGCCGTGTGTGTAGGAAGCACAGTTCTTTTGTTCTGAGCAAGCTCACTGTTCAGACCCCATTGGAAACACAATAGAGTAGAAGCATGCTCTTTTCTCAAAAGCAGAGTGTGTTTCTTGTAAGGCAAGATAGCGTTTGTTTCCCAGTACTAAATGAAGTTGAATCCCATGCAGTTTGTGGTCCTACGAGCAAGAGTTGTTTTCTGGTAAGAAGAGTCACTATTGTGCTCCCATTGTCATACACAGGGCAAATAGCACTGGTGTCTGTTCCCAGCATGTACAGTGTATTGGACTGAAGAGGATCTACTGTTCTTGTCAGTTTCCTAAGGAGAATTGAACTAGATATGGCCGTGTGTGTAGGAAGCACAATTCTCTTGTTCTGATCAAGCTCACTGTTCTGGCCCTATAGGATCCACAGAAGAGTAGAAGAGTGCTCTTTTCTCAAAAGCAGAGTGTGTTTCTTGTAAGGCGAGCTAGCGTTTGTTTCCCAGTCCTAAATGGAGTTGAATCACATGCAGTTTCTGGTCATATGAGCAAGAGTTGTTTTCTGGTAAGGAAAGTCACTGTTGTACTCCCATTGCCATACATAGTGCAAATAGCACTCGCGTCTGTTCCCAGCAAGTACAGTGTATTGGACTGAAGAGGAGCTACTGTTCTTGTCATTTTCCTAAGAGGAGTTGAACCAGATATGGCCCATGTGTGTAGGAAGCACACTTCTTTTGTTCTGAGAAAGATCACTGTGCGGACATCATAGGAAACACAGTAGAGTAGATGAGTGCTCTTTTCTCAAAATTAGATTGTGTTCCTTGAAAGGCGAGCTAGTATTTACTTCACAGTCAGAAATGGAGTTGAATCCCATGCAGTTTCTGGTCCTACGAGTAAGAGTTGTTTTCTGGTATGAAGAGTCACTATTGCGCTCCCATTGCCATACACAGTGCAAATAGCACTTGCGTCTGTTCCCAGCAAGTACAGTGTATTGGACTGAAGAGGAGCTACTGTTCTTGTCAGTTTCCTAAGCAGAGTTGAACCAGATATGGCCCGTGTGTGTAGTAAGCACAGTTCTTTTGTTCTGAGCAAGCTCACAGTTCGGACCCCGTAGGAAACACAATAGAGTAGAAGAGTGCCCTTTTCTCAAAAGCAGAGTGTGTTTACTGTAAGGCGAGACAGCGTTTGTTACCCAGTACTAAATGGAGTTGAATCCCATGCAGTTTGTGGTCCTACGAGCAAGAGTTGTTTTCTGGTAAGAAGAGTCACTATTGCGCTCCCATTGTCATACACAGGGCAAATAGCACAGGCATCTGTTCCCAGCACGTACAGTGTATTGGACTGAAGAGGAGCTACTGTTCTTGTCAGTTTCCTAAGCAGAGTTGAACTAGATATGGCCGTGTGTGTAGGAAGCACAGGTCTTTTGTTCTGAGCAAGCTCACAGTTGGGACCCCGTAGGAAAAACAATAGAGTAGAAGAGTGCCCTTTTCTCAAAAGCAGAGTGTGTTTCTTGTAAGGCGAGCTAGCGTTTGTTTCCCAGTCCTAAATGGAGATGAATCACATGCAGTTTCTGGTCCTACGAGCAAGAGTTGTTTTCTGGTAAGAAGAGTCACTATTGCGCTCCCATTGTCATACACAGGGCAAATAGCACTGGCGTCGGTCCCAGCATGTACGGTGTATTGGACTGAAGAGAACCTACTGTTCTTGTCAGGTTCCTAAGCAGAATTGAACTAGTTATGACCGTGTATGTAGGAAGCACAGTTCTTTTGTTCTGAGCAAGCTCTCTGTTCTGGCCCTATAGGAAACACAGTAGAGTAGAAGAGTGCTCTTTTCTCAAAAGCAGAGTGTGTTTCTTGTAAGGCGAGCTAGCGTTTGTTTCCAGTCCTAAATGGAGTTGAATCACATGCAGTTTTTGGTCCTACCAGCAAGAGTTGTTTTCTCTTAAGGAAAGTCACTATTGCGCTCTCTTTGCCATACACAGTGCAAATAGCAGTCGCGTCTGTTTCCAGCAAGTACAGTGTATTGGACTGAAGAGGAGCTACTCTTCTTGTCAGTTTCCTAAGCAGAGTTGAACTAGATATGGCCGTGTGTGTAGGAAGCACAGTTCTTTTGTTCTGAGCAAGCTCACTGTTCAGACCCCATTGGAAACACAATAGAGTAGAAGCATGCTCTTTTCTCAAAAGCAGAGTGTGTTTCTTGTAAGTCAAGATAGCGTTTGTTTCCCAGTACTAAATGAAGTTGAATCCCATGCAGTTTGTGGTCCTACGAGCAAGAGTTGTTTTCTGGTAAGAAGAGTCACTATTGTGCTCCCATTGTCATACACAGGGCAAATAGCACTGGTGTCTGTTCCCAGCATGTACAGTGTATTGGACTGAAGAGGATCTACTGTTCTTGTCAGTTTCCTAAGGAGAATTGAACTAGATATGGCCGTGTGTGTAGGAAGCACAATTCTCTTGTTCTGATCAAGCTCACTGTTCTGGCCCTATAGGATCCACAGAAGAGTAGAAGAGTGCTCTTTTCTCAAAAGCAGAGTGTGTTTCTTGTAAGGCGAGCTAGCGTTTGTTTCCCAGTCCTAAATGGAGTTGAATCACATGCAGTTTCTGGTCATATGAGCAAGAGTTGTTTTCTGGTAAGGAAAGTCACTGTTGTACTCCCATTGCCATACATAGTGCAAATAGCACTCGCGTCTGTTCCCAGCAAGTACAGTGTATTGGACTGAAGAGGAGCTACTGTTCTTGTCATTTTCCTAAGAGGAGTTGAACCAGATATGGCCCATGTGTGTAGGAAGCACACTTCTTTTGTTCTGAGAAAGATCACTGTGCGGACATCATAGGAAACACAGTAGAGTAGATGAGTGCTCTTTTCTCAAAATTAGATTGTGTTCCTTGAAAGGCGAGCTAGTATTTACTTCACAGTCAGAAATGGAGTTGAATCCCATGCAGTTTCTGGTCCTACGAGTAAGAGTTGTTTTCTGGTATGAAGAGTCACTATTGCGCTCCCATTGCCATACACAGTGCAAATAGCACTTGCGTCTGTTCCCAGCAAGTACAGTGTATTGGACTGAAGAGGAGCTACTGTTCTTGTCAGTTTCCTAAGCAGAGTTGAACCAGATATGGCCCGTGTGTGTAGTAAGCACAGTTCTTTTGTTCTGAGCAAGCTCACAGTTCGGACCCCGTAGGAAACACAATAGAGTAGAAGAGTGCCCTTTTCTCAAAAGCAGAGTGTGTTTACTGTAAGGCGAGACAGCGTTTGTTACCCAGTACTAAATGGAGTTGAATCCCATGCAGTTTGTGGTCCTACGAGCAAGAGTTGTTTTCTGGTAAGAAGAGTCACTATTGCGCTCCCATTGTCATACACAGGGCAAATAGCACAGGCATCTGTTCCCAGCACGTACAGTGTATTGGACTGAAGAGGAGCTACTGTTCTTGTCAGTTTCCTAAGCAGAGTTGAACTAGATATGGCCGTGTGTGTAGGAAGCACAGGTCTTTTGTTCTGAGCAAGCTCACAGTTGGGACCCCGTAGGAAAAACAATAGAGTAGAAGAGTGCCCTTTTCTCAAAAGCAGAGTGTGTTTCTTGTAAGGCGAGCTAGCGTTTGTTTCCCAGTCCTAAATGGAGATGAATCACATGCAGTTTCTGGTCCTACGAGCAAGAGTTGTTTTCTGGTAAGAAGAGTCACTATTGTGCTCCCATTGTCATACACAGGGCAAATAGCACTGGCGTCGGTCCCAGCATGTACGGTGTATTGGACTGAAGAGAACCTACTGTTCTTGTCAGGTTCCTAAGCAGAATTGAACTAGTTATGACCGTGTATGTAGGAAGCACAGTTCTTTTGTTCTGAGCAAGCTCTCTGTTCTGGCCCTATAGGAAACACAGTAGAGTAGAAGAGTGCTCTTTTCTCAAAAGCAGAGTGTGGTTCTTGTAAGGCGAGCTAGCGTTTGTTTCCAGTCCTAAATGGAGTTGACTCACATGCAGTTTTTGGTCCTACCAGCAAGAGTTGTTTTCTCTTAAGGAAAGTCACTATTGCGCTCTCTTTGCCATACACAGTGCAAATAGCAGTCGCGTCTGTTTCCAGCAAGTACAGTGTATTGGACTGAAGAGGAGCTACTCTTCTTGTCAGTTTCCTAAGCAGAGTTGAACTAGATATGGCCGTGTGTGTAGGAAGCACAGTTCTTTTGTTCTGAGCAAGCTCACTGTTCAGACCCCATTGGAAACACAATAGAGTAGAAGCATGCTCTTTTCTCAAAAGCAGAGTGTGTTTCTTGTAAGTCAAGATAGCGTTTGTTTCCCAGTACTAAATGAAGTTGAATCCCATGCAGTTTGTGGTCCTACGAGCAAGAGTTGTTTTCTGGTAAGAAGAGTCACTATTGTGCTCCCATTGTCATGCACAGGGCAAATAGCACTGGCGTCTGTTCCCAGCATGTACAGTGTATTGGACTGAAGAGGATCTACTGTTCTTGTCAGTTTCCTAAGGAGAATTGAACTAGATATGGCCGTGTGTGTAGGAAGCACAATTCTCTTGTTCTGATCAAGCTCACTGTTCTGGCCCTATAGGATCCACAGAAGAGTAGAAGAGTGCTCTTTTCTCAAAAGCAGAGTGTGTTTCTTGTAAGGCGAGCTAGCGTTTGTTTCCCAGTCCTAAATGGAGTTGAATCACATGCAGTTTCTGGTCATATGAGCAAGAGTTGTTTTCTGGTAAGGAAAGTCACTGTTGTACTCCCATTGCCATACATAGTGCAAATAGCACTCGCGTCTGTTCCCAGCAAGTACAGTGTATTGGACTGAAGAGGAGCTACTGTTCTTGTCATTTTCCTAAGAGGAGTTGAACCAGATATGGCCCATGTGTGTAGGAAGCACACTTCTTTTGTTCTGAGAAAGATCACTGTGCGGACATCATAGGAAACACAGTGGAGTAGATGAGTGCTCTCTTCTCAAAATTTGATTGTGTTTCTGGAAAGGCGAGCTACTGTTTGTTTCCCAGTCAGAAATGGAGTTGAATCCCATGCAGTTTGTGGTCCTATGAGCAAGAGTTGTTTTCTGGTAAGAAGAGTCACTATTGTGCTCCCATTGCCATACACAGTGCAAATAGCACTCGCGTCTGTTCCCAGCAAGTACAGTGTATTGGACTGAAGAGCAGCTACTGTTCTTGTCAGTTTCATAAGCAGAGTTGAACTAGATATGGCCCGAGTGTGTAGGAAGCACAATTCTTTTGTTCTGAGCAAGCTCACTGTTCGGACCCCATAGGAAACACAGTAGAGTAGAAGCGTGCTCTTTTCTCAAAAGCAGAGTGTGTTTCTTGTAAGGCGAGATAGCGTGTGTTACCCAGTACTAAATGGAGTTGAATCCCATGCAGTTTGTGGTCCTACGAGCAAGAGTTGTTTTCTGGTAAGAAGAGTCACTATTGCGCTCCCATTGTCATACACAGGGCAAATAGCACTGGCGTCGGTCCCAGCATGTACGGTGTATTGGTCTGAAGAGAACCTACTGTTCTTGTCAGGTTCCTAAGCAGAATTGAACTAGTTATGACCGTGTATGTAGGAAGCACAGTTCTTTTGTTCTGAGCAAGCTCTCTGTTCTGGCCCTATAGGAAACACAGTAGAGTAGAAGAGTGCTCTTTTCTCAAAAGCAGAGTGTGTTTCTTGTAAGGCGAGCTAGCGTTTGTTTCCAGTCCTAAATGGAGTTGAATCACATGCAGTTTTTGGTCCTACCAGCAAGAGTTGTTTTCTCTTAAGGAAAGTCACTATTGCGCTCTCTTTGCCATACACAGTGCAAATAGCAGTCGCGTCTGTTTCCAGCAAGTACAGTGTATTGGACTGAAGAGGAGCTACTCTTCTTGTCAGTTTCCTAAGCAGAGTTGAACTAGATATGGCCGTGTGTGTAGGAAGCACAGTTCTTTTGTTCTGAGCAAGCTCACTGTTCAGACCCCATTGGAAACACAATAGAGTAGAAGCATGCTCTTTTCTCAAAAGCAGAGTGTGTTTCTTGTAAGTCAAGATAGCGTTTGTTTCCCAGTACTAAATGAAGTTGAATCCCATGCAGTTTGTGGTCCTACGAGCAAGAGTTGTTTTCTGGTAAGAAGAGTCACTATTGTGCTCCCATTGTCATGCACAGGGCAAATAGCACTGGCGTCTGTTCCCAGCATGTACAGTGTATTGGACTGAAGAGGATCTACTGTTCTTGTCAGTTTCCTAAGGAGAATTGAACTAGATATGGCCGTGTGTGTAGGAAGCACAATTCTCTTGTTCTGATCAAGCTCACTGTTCTGGCCCTATAGGATCCACAGAAGAGTAGAAGAGTGCTCTTTTCTCAAAAGCAGAGTGTGTTTCTTGTAAGGCGAGCTAGCGTTTGTTTCCCAGTCCTAAATGGAGTTGAATCACATGCAGTTTCTGGTCATATGAGCAAGAGTTGTTTTCTGGTAAGGAAAGTCACTGTTGTACTCCCATTGCCATACATAGTGCAAATAGCACTCGCGTCTGTTCCCAGCAAGTACAGTGTATTGGACTGAAGAGGAGCTACTGTTCTTGTCATTTTCCTAAGAGGAGTTGAACCAGATATGGCCCATGTGTGTAGGAAGCACACTTCTTTTGTTCTGAGAAAGATCACTGTGCGGACATCATAGGAAACACAGTGGAGAAGATGAGTGCTCTTTTCTCAAAATTAGATTGTGTTCCTTGAAAGGCGAGCTAGTATTTACTTCACAGTCAGAAATGGAGTTGAATCCCATGCAGTTTCTGGTCCTACGAGTAAGAGTTGTTTTCTGGTAAGAAGAGTCACTATTGCGCTCCCATTGCCATACACAGTGCAAATAGCACTTGCGTCTGTTCCCAGCAAGTACAGTGTATTGGACTGAAGAGGAGCTACTGTTCTTGTCAGTTTCCTAAGCAGAGTTGAACCAGATATGGCCCGTGTGTGTAGTAATCACAGTTCTTTTGTTCTGAGCAAGCTCACAGTTCGGACCCCGTAGGAAACACAATAGAGTAGAAGAGTGCCCTTTTCTCAAAAGCAGAGTGTGTTTACTGTAAGGCGAGACAGCGTTTGTTACCCAGTACTAAATGGAGTTGAATCCCATGCAGTTTGTGGTCCTACGAGCAAGAGTTGTTTTCTGGTAAGAAGAGTCACTATTGCGCTCCCATTGTCATACACAGGGCAAATAGCACAGGCATCTGTTCCCAGCACGTACAGTGTATTGGACTGAAGAGGAGCTACTGTTCTTGTCAGTTTCCTAAGCAGAGTTGAACTAGATATGGCCGTGTGTGTAGGAAGCACAGGTCTTTTGTTCTGAGCAAGCTCACAGTTGGGACCCCGTAGGAAAAACAATAGAGTAGAAGAGTGCCCTTTTCTCAAAAGCAGAGTGTGTTTCTTGTAAGGCGAGCTAGCGTTTGTTTCCCAGTCCTAAATGGAGATGAATCACATGCAGTTTCTGGTCCTACGAGCAAGAGTTGTTTTCTGGTAAGAAGAGTCACTATTGCGCTCCCATTGTCATACACAGGGCAAATAGCACTGGCGTCGGTCCCAGCATGTACGGTGTATTGGACTGAAGAGAACCTACTGTTCTTGTCAGGTTCCTAAGCAGAATTGAACTAGTTATGACCGTGTATGTAGGAAGCACAGTTCTTTTGTTCTGAGCAAGCTCTCTGTTCTGGCCCTATAGGAAACACAGTAGAGTAGAAGAGTGCTCTTTTCTCAAAAGCAGAGTGTGTTTCTTGTAAGGCGAGCTAGCGTTTGTTTCCAGTCCTAAATGGAGTTGACTCACATGCAGTTTTTGGTCCTACCAGCAAGAGTTGTTTTCTCTTAAGGAAAGTCACTATTGCGCTCTCTTTGCCATACACAGTGCAAATAGCAGTCGCGTCTGTTTCCAGCAAGTACAGTGTATTGGACTGAAGAGGAGCTACTCTTCTTGTCAGTTTCCTAAGCAGAGTTGAACTAGATATGGCCGTGTGTGTAGGAAGCACAGTTCTTTTGTTCTGAGCAAGCTCACTGTTCAGACCCCATTGGAAACACAATAGAGTAGAAGCATGGTCTTTTCTCAAAAGCAGAGTGTGTTTCTTGTAAGTCAAGATAGCGTTTGTTTCCCAGTACTAAATGAAGTTGAATCCCATGCAGTTTGTGGTCCTACGAGCAAGAGTTGTTTTCTGGTAAGAAGAGTCACTATTGTGCTCCCATTGTCATGCACAGGGCAAATAGCACTGGCGTCTGTTCCCAGCATGTACAGTGTATTGGACTGAAGAGGATCTACTGTTCTTGTCAGTTTCCTAAGGAGAATTGAACTAGATATGGCCGTGTGTGTAGGAAGCACAATTCTCTTGTTCTGATCAAGCTCACTGTTCTGGCCCTATAGGATCCACAGAAGAGTAGAAGAGTGCTCTTTTCTCAAAAGCAGAGTGTGTTTCTTGTAAGGCGAGCTAGCGTTTGTTTCCCAGTCCTAAATGGAGTTGAATCACATGCAGTTTCTGGTCATATGAGCAAGAGTTGTTTTCTGGTAAGGAAAGTCACTGTTGTACTCCCATTGCCATACATAGTGCAAATAGCACTCGCGTCTGTTCCCAGCAAGTACAGTGTATTGGACTGAAGAGGAGCTACTGTTCTTGTCATTTTCCTAAGAGGAGTTGAACCAGATATGGCCCATGTGTGTAGGAAGCACACTTCTTTTGTTCTGAGAAAGATCACTGTGCGGACATCATAGGAAACACAGTGGAGTAGATGAGTGCTCTCTTCTCAAAATTTGATTGTGTTTCTGGAAAGGCGAGCTACTGTTTGTTTCCCAGTCAGAAATGGAGTTGAATCCCATGCAGTTTGTGGTCCTATGAGCAAGAGTTGTTTTCTGGTAAGAAGAGTCACTATTGTGCTCCCATTGCCATACACAGTGCAAATAGCACTCGCGTCTGTTCCCAGCAAGTACAGTGTATTGGACTGAAGAGCAGCTACTGTTCTTGTCAGTTTCATAAGCAGAGTTGAACTAGATATGGCCCGAGTGTGTAGGAAGCACAATTCTTTTGTTCTGAGCAAGCTCACTGTTCGGACCCCATAGGAAACACAGTAGAGTAGAAGCGTGCTCTTTTCTCAAAAGCAGAGTGTGTTTCTTGTAAGGCGAGATAGCGTGTGTTACCCAGTACTAAATGGAGTTGAATCCCATGCAGTTTGTGGTCCTACGAGCAAGAGTTGTTTTCTGGTAAGAAGAGTCACTATTGCGCTCCCATTGTCATACACAGGGCAAATAGCACTGGCGTCGGTCCCAGCATGTACGGTGTATTGGTCTGAAGAGAACCTACTGTTCTTGTCAGGTTCCTAAGCAGAATTGAACTAGTTATGACCGTGTATGTAGGAAGCACAGTTCTTTTGTTCTGAGCAAGCTCTCTGTTCTGGCCCTATAGGAAACACAGTAGAGTAGAAGAGTGCTCTTTTCTCAAAAGCAGAGTGTGTTTCTTGTAAGGCGAGCTAGCGTTTGTTTCCAGTCCTAAATGGAGTTGAATCACATGCAGTTTTTGGTCCTACCAGCAAGAGTTGTTTTCTCTTAAGGAAAGTCACTATTGCGCTCTCTTTGCCATACACAGTGCAAATAGCAGTCGCGTCTGTTTCCAGCAAGTACAGTGTATTGGACTGAAGAGGAGCTACTCTTCTTGTCAGTTTCCTAAGCAGAGTTGAACTAGATATGGCCGTGTGTGTAGGAAGCACAGTTCTTTTGTTCTGAGCAAGCTCACTGTTCAGACCCCATTGGAAACACAATAGAGTAGAAGCATGCTCTTTTCTCAAAAGCAGAGTGTGTTTCTTGTAAGTCAAGATAGCGTTTGTTTCCCAGTACTAAATGAAGTTGAATCCCATGCAGTTTGTGGTCCTACGAGCAAGAGTTGTTTTCTGGTAAGAAGAGTCACTATTGTGCTCCCATTGTCATGCACAGGGCAAATAGCACTGGCGTCTGTTCCCAGCATGTACAGTGTATTGGACTGAAGAGGATCTACTGTTCTTGTCAGTTTCCTAAGGAGAATTGAACTAGATATGGCCGTGTGTGTAGGAAGCACAATTCTCTTGTTCTGATCAAGCTCACTGTTCTGGCCCTATAGGATCCACAGAAGAGTAGAAGAGTGCTCTTTTCTCAAAAGCAGAGTGTGTTTCTTGTAAGGCGAGCTAGCGTTTGTTTCCCAGTCCTAAATGGAGTTGAATCACATGCAGTTTCTGGTCATATGAGCAAGAGTTGTTTTCTGGTAAGGAAAGTCACTGTTGTACTCCCATTGCCATACATAGTGCAAATAGCACTCGCGTCTGTTCCCAGCAAGTACAGTGTATTGGACTGAAGAGGAGCTACTGTTCTTGTCATTTTCCTAAGAGGAGTTGAACCAGATATGGCCCATGTGTGTAGGAAGCACACTTCTTTTGTTCTGAGAAAGATCACTGTGCGGACATCATAGGAAACACAGTGGAGTAGATGAGTGCTCTTTTCTCAAAATTAGATTGTGTTCCTTGAAAGGCGAGCTAGTATTTACTTCACAGTCAGAAATGGAGTTGAATCCCATGCAGTTTCTGGTCCTACGAGTAAGAGTTGTTTTCTGGTAAGAAGAGTCACTATTGCGCTCCCATTGCCATACACAGTGCAAATAGCACTTGCGTCTGTTCCCAGCAAGTACAGTGTATTGGACTGAAGAGGAGCTACTGTTCTTGTCAGTTTCCTAAGCAGAGTTGAACCAGATATGGCCCGTGTGTGTAGTAATCACAGTTCTTTTGTTCTGAGCAAGCTCACAGTTCGGACCCCGTAGGAAACACAATAGAGTAGAAGAGTGCCCTTTTCTCAAAAGCAGAGTGTGTTTACTGTAAGGCGAGACAGCGTTTGTTACCCAGTACTAAATGGAGTTGAATCCCATGCAGTTTGTGGTCCTACGAGCAAGAGTTGTTTTCTGGTAAGAAGAGTCACTATTGCGCTCCCATTGTCATACACAGGGCAAATAGCACAGGCATCTGTTCCCAGCACGTACAGTGTATTGGACTGAAGAGGAGCTACTGTTCTTGTCAGTTTCCTAAGCAGAGTTGAACTAGATATGGCCGTGTGTGTAGGAAGCACAGGTCTTTTGTTCTGAGCAAGCTCACAGTTGGGACCCCGTAGGAAAAACAATAGAGTAGAAGAGTGCCCTTTTCTCAAAAGCAGAGTGTGTTTCTTGTAAGGCGAGCTAGCGTTTGTTTCCCAGTCCTAAATGGAGATGAATCACATGCAGTTTCTGGTCCTACGAGCAAGAGTTGTTTTCTGGTAAGAAGAGTCACTATTGCGCTCCCATTGTCATACACAGGGCAAATAGCACTGGCGTCGGTCCCAGCATGTACGGTGTATTGGACTGAAGAGAACCTACTGTTCTTGTCAGGTTCCTAAGCAGAATTGAACTAGTTATGACCGTGTATGTAGGAAGCACAGTTCTTTTGTTCTGAGCAAGCTCTCTGTTCTGGCCCTATAGGAAACACAGTAGAGTAGAAGAGTGCTCTTTTCTCAAAAGCAGAGTGTGTTTCTTGTAAGGCGAGCTAGCGTTTGTTTCCAGTCCTAAATGGAGTTGACTCACATGCAGTTTTTGGTCCTACCAGCAAGAGTTGTTTTCTCTTAAGGAAAGTCACTATTGCGCTCTCTTTGCCATACACAGTGCAAATAGCAGTCGCGTCTGTTTCCAGCAAGTACAGTGTATTGGACTGAAGAGGAGCTACTCTTCTTGTCAGTTTCCTAAGCAGAGTTGAACTAGATATGGCCGTGTGTGTAGGAAGCACAGTTCTTTTGTTCTGAGCAAGCTCACTGTTCAGACCCCATTGGAAACACAATAGAGTAGAAGCATGCTCTTTTCTCAAAAGCAGAGTGTGTTTCTTGTAAGTCAAGATAGCGTTTGTTTCCCAGTACTAAATGAAGTTGAATCCCATGCAGTTTGTGGTCCTACGAGCAAGAGTTGTTTTCTGGTAAGAAGAGTCACTATTGTGCTCCCATTGTCATGCACAGGGCAAATAGCACTGGCGTCTGTTCCCAGCATGTACAGTGTATTGGACTGAAGAGGATCTACTGTTCTTGTCAGTTTCCTAAGGAGAATTGAACTAGATATGGCCGTGTGTGTAGGAAGCACAATTCTCTTGTTCTGATCAAGCTCACTGTTCTGGCCCTATAGGATCCACAGAAGAGTAGAAGAGTGCTCTTTTCTCAAAAGCAGAGTGTGTTTCTTGTAAGGCGAGCTAGCGTTTGTTTCCCAGTCCTAAATGGAGTTGAATCACATGCAGTTTCTGGTCATATGAGCAAGAGTTGTTTTCTGGTAAGGAAAGTCACTGTTGTACTCCCATTGCCATACATAGTGCAAATAGCACTCGCGTCTGTTCCCAGCAAGTACAGTGTATTGGACTGAAGAGGAGCTACTGTTCTTGTCATTTTCCTAAGAGGAGTTGAACCAGATATGGCCCATGTGTGTAGGAAGCACACTTCTTTTGTTCTGAGAAAGATCACTGTGCGGACATCATAGGAAACACAGTGGAGTAGATGAGTGCTCTCTTCTCAAAATTTGATTGTGTTTCTGGAAAGGCGAGCTACTGTTTGTTTCCCAGTCAGAAATGGAGTTGAATCCCATGCAGTTTGTGGTCCTATGAGCAAGAGTTGTTTTCTGGTAAGAAGAGTCACTATTGTGCTCCCATTGCCATACACAGTGCAAATAGCACTCGCGTCTGTTCCCAGCAAGTACAGTGTATTGGACTGAAGAGCAGCTACTGTTCTTGTCAGTTTCATAAGCAGAGTTGAACTAGATATGGCCCGAGTGTGTAGAAAGCACAATTCTTTTGTTCTGAGCAAGCTCACTGTTCGGACCCCATAGGAAACACAGTAGAGTAGAAGCGTGCTCTTTTCTCAAAAGCAGAGTGTGTTTCTTGTAAGGCGAGATAGCGTGTGTTACCCAGTACTAAATGGAGTTGAATCCCATGCAGTTTGTGGTCCTACGAGCAAGAGTTGTTTTCTGGTAAGAAGAGTCACTATTGCGCTCCCATTGTCATACACAGGGCAAATAGCACTGGCATCTGTTCCCAGCATGTACAGTGTATTGGACTGAAGAGGATCTACTGTTCTTTTCAGATTTCTAAGCAAAATTGAACTAGATATGGCCGTGTGTGTAGGAAGCACAGTTCTCTTGTTCTAATCAAGCTGACTGTTGTGGCCCTATAGGAAACACAGTAGAGTAGAAGAGTGCTCTTTTCTCAAAAGCAGAGTGTGTTTATTGTAAGGCGAGCTAGCGTTTGTTTCCCAGTCCTAAATGGAGTTGAATCACATCCAATTTCTGGTCCTATGAGCAAGAGTTGTTTTCTGGTAAGGAAAGTCACTTTTGCGCTCCCATTGCCATACATAGTGCAAATAGCACTCGCGTCTGTTCCCAGCAAGTACAGTGTATTGGACTGAAGAGGAGCTACTCTTCTTGTCAGTTTCCTAAGAGGAGTTGAACTAGATATGGCCCGTGTGTGTAGGAAACACAGTTCTTTTTTTCTGAGAAAGCACACTGTGCGGACACCATAGGAAACACAGTAGAGTAATATGAGTGCTCTTTTCTCAAAATTAAATTGTGTTTCTTGAAAGGCGAGCTAGTATTTGCTTCCCAGTCAAAAATGGAGTTGAATCCCATGCCGTTTCTGGTCCTACGAGCAAGAGTTTTTTTCTGGTAAGAAGAGTCACTATTGCGCTCCCATTGTCATACACAGTGCAAATAGCACTGGCGTCTGTTCCCAGCAAGTACGGTGTATTGGACTGAAGAGCAGCTACTGTTCTTGTCAGTTTCCTAAGCAGAGTATAAGTAGATATGGCCCGTGTGTGTAGAAAGCACAGTTCATTTGTTCTTAGCAAGCTCACTGTTCGGACCCCATAGGAAACACTGTAGAGTAGAAGAGTGCTCTTTTCTCAAAAGCAGAGTGCGTTTCTTGAAAGGCGAGCTAGTGTTTGTTTCCCAGTCAGAAATGGAATTGAATCCTGTGCAGTTTCTGGTCCTACGAGCAAGAGTTTTTTTCTGGTAAGAAGAGTCAATATTGCGCTCCCATTGACATACACAGTGCAAATAGCACTGCCGTCTGTTCTCTGCATATACAGAGTATTGGACTGAATAGGAGCTCCTGTTCTTGTCAGATTCCTAAGCAGAGTTGAACTAGATATGTCCCCTGTGTGTAGGAAGCACAGTTCTTTTGTTCTGAGCAAGTTCACTGTTCTGGCCCTATAGGAAACACAGTAGAGTAGAAGAGTGCTCTTTTCTCAAAAGCAGAGTGTGTTTCTTGTAAGGCGAGATAGCGTTTCTTTCCCAGTCCTAAATCGAGTTGAATCACATGCAGTTTCTTGTCCTACGAACAAGAGTTGTTTTCTGGTAAGTAGAGTCACTATTGCGCTCCCATTGTCATACACAGGGCAAATAGCACTGGCGTCTGTTCCCAGCATGTACAGTGTATTGGACTGAAGAGAATCTACTGTTCTTCTCAGGTTCCTAAGCAGAAATGAACTAGATATGGCCGTGTGTAGGAAGCACAGTTTTTTTGTTCTGAGCAAGCTCACTGTTCGGAACACATAGGAAACACAGTAGAGTAGAAGAGTGCTGTTTTCTCAAAAGCAGAGTGTGTTTCTTGGAAGTCGAGCTAGCGTTTGTTTCCCAGTCCTAAATGGAGTTGAGTCTCATGCAGTTTTTTGTCCTACAAGCAAGAGTTATTTTCTGGTATGACAAGTCACTATTGTGCTCCAATTGCCATACACATTGCAAATAGCACTCACGTCTGTTCCCCGCAAGTACAGTGTATTGGACTGAAGAGGAGCTACTGTTCTTGTCAGTTTCCTAAGCAGAGTTGAACTAGATATGGCCCGTGTGTAGGAAGCACAGTTGTTTTGTTCTGAGCAAGCTCACTGTTCAGACACCATAGGAAACACAGTAGAGTAGAAGAGTGCTCTTTTCTCAAAAGCAGAGTGTGTTTCATGTAAGGCGAGCTAGCATTTGTTTCCCAGTCCTAAATGGAGTTGAATCACATGCAGTTTCTGGTCCTACGAGCAAGAGTTGTTTTCTGGTAAGTAAAGTCACTATTGCGCTACCATTGTCATACACAGTGCAAATAGCACTCGCGTCTGTTCCCAGCAAGTACAGTGTATCGGACTGAAGAGGAGCTACTGTTCTTGTCAGTTTCCTAAGCAGAGTTGAACTAGATATGGCCCGTGTGTAGGAAGCACAGTTCTTTTGTTCTGAGCAAGCTCACTGTTCTGGCCCTATAGGAAATACAGTAGAGTAGAAGAGTGCTCTTTTCTCTAAAGCAGAGTGTGATTCTTGTAAGGCGAGCTAGCATTTGTTTCCCAGTCCTAAATGGAGTGGAATCACATGCAGTTTCTGGTCCTATGAGCAAGAGTTGTTTTCTGGTAAGGAAAGTCACTATTGCGCTCCCCTTGCCATACATAGTGCAAAAAGCTCTCGCGTCTGTTCCCAGCATGTACAGTGTATCGGACTGAAGAGGAGCTACTGTTCTTGTCAGTTTTCTAAGCAGAGTTGAACTAGATATGGCCAGTGTGTGTAGGAAGCACAGTTCTTTTGTTCTGAGCAAGCTCACTGTTCAGACCCCATAGGAAACACAGTAGAGGAGAGGAGTGCTCTTTTCTCAAAAGCAGAGTGTGTTTCTTGTAAGGCGAGCTAGCGTTTGTTTCCCAGTCCTAAATGGATTTGAGTCACATGCAGTTTCTGGTCCTAAGAACAAGAGTTGTTTTCTGGTAAGGAACGTCACTATTGCGCGCCCATTGCCTTACACAAGGCAAATAGCACTCGCGTATTTTCCCAGCAAGTACAGTGTATTGGACTGAATAGGAGTTACTGTTCTTGTCAGTTTGCTAAGGAGAGTTGAACTAGATATGGCCCGTGTGTGTAGGAAGCACAGTTCTTTTGTTCTGAGCAAGCTCACTGTTCTGGCCCTATAGGAAACACAGCAGAGTAGAAGAGTGCTCTTTTCTCTAAAGCAGAGTGTGTTTCTTGTAAGGTGAGCTAGCTTTTGTTTCCCAGTCCAAAATGGAGTTGAATTACATGCAGTTTCTGGTCCTACGAGCAAGAGTTGTTTTATGGTAAGAAGAGTCACTGTTGCGCTGCCATTGCCATACACAGGACAAATAGCACTGGCGTCTGTTCCCAGCAAGTACAGTGTATTGGACTGAAGAGGATCTACTGTTCTTGTCAGGTTCCTAAGCAGAATTGAACTAGATATGGCCGTGTGTGTAGGAAGCACAGTTCTTTTGTTCTGAGCAAGCTCACTGTTCGGACCCCATAGGAAACACAGTAGAGTAGAAGAGTGCTCGTTTCTCAAAAGCAGAGTATGTCTCTTGTAAGGCGATCTAGCGTTTGTTTCCCAGTTCTACTTGGCGTTGAATTACATTCAGTTTAAGGTTCTACGAGCAAGAGTTGTTTTCTGGTAAGAAGAGTCACTGTTGCGCTCCCATTGTCATAAACAGGTCAAATAGCACTGGCATCTGTTCCCAGCATGTACAGTGTATTGGACTGAAGAGGAGCTACTGCTCTTGTCAATTTCCTAAGCAGAGTTGAACTAGATGTGGCCCGTGTGTGTAGGAAGCACAGTTCTTTTGTTTTGAGCAAGCTCACTGTGCGGACACCATAGGAAACACAGTAGAGTAGAAGAGTGCCCTTTTCTCAAAAGAAGAGTGTGTTTCTTGTAAGGCGAGCTAGCATTTCTTTCCCAGTCCTAAATGGAGATGAATCACATGAAGTTTCTGGTCCTATATGCAAGAGTTGTTTTCTGGTAAGAAGAGTCACTATTGTGCTCCCATTGTCATACACAGGGCAAATAGCACTGGCGTCAGTTCCCAGCATGTACAGTGTATTGGACTGAAGAGGATCTACTGTTCTTGTAAGGTTCCTAAGCAGAATTGAACTAGATATGGCCGTGTGTGTAGGAAGCACAGTTCTTTTGTTCTGAGCAAGCTCACTGTTCAGACCCCATAGGAAACACAGTAGAGTAGAAGAGTGCTCTTTTCTCAAAAGCAGAGTGTGTTTCTTGTAAGGTGAGCTAGCGTTTGTTCCCAGTCCTAAATGGTGTTGAGTCTCATGCAGTTTTTGGTCGGATGAGCAAGTGTTGTTTTCTGGTAAGAAGAGTCACTATTGTGTTCCCATTGCCATTCCCAGTGCAAATAGCACTGGCGTCTGTTCCCAGCAAGTACAGTGTATTTGACTGAAAAGGAGCTACTGTTCATGTCAGTTTCCTAAGCAGAGTTGAACTAGATATGGCCGTGTGTGTAGGAAGCACAGTTCTTTTGTTCGGAGCAAGCTCACTGTTCTGGCAATATAGGAATAACAGTAGAGTAGAAGAGTGCTCTTTTCTCAAAAGCAGAGTATGTTTCTTGTAAGGCAAGCCAGTGTTTGTTCCCCAGTCCTAAATGGAGTTGAATCACATGCAGTTTCAATTCCTATGTGCAAGAGTTGTTTTCTGCTAAGAAGAGTCACTATTGTGCTCCCATTGTCATACACAGTGCAAATAGCACTCGCGTCTCTTCGCAGCAAGTACAGTGTATTTGACTGAAGAGGAGCTACTGTTCTTGACAGTTTCCCAAGCAGAGTTGAACTAGATATGGCCCGTGTGTGTAGGAAGCACAGTTCTTTTGTTCTGAGCAACCTGACTGTTCTGGCCCTAAAGGAAACAGAGTAGAGTAGAAGAGTGCTCTTTTCTCAAAAGCAGAGTGTGTTTCTTGTATGGCGAGCTAGCGTTTGTTTCCCAGTCGTAAATGGAGTTGAGTCACATGCAGTTTCTGGTCCTAGGAGCAAGAATTGTTTTCTGGTAAGGAAAGTCACTATTGTGCTCCTATTGCCATACACAGTGCAAATAGCACTCGCGTCTTTTCCCAGCAAGTACAGTGTATTTGACTGAAGCGGATCTACTCTTATTGTCAGTTTAATAAGCAGAGTTGAACTAGATAAGGCCCGTGTGTGTAGGAAGCACAGTTCTTTTTTTCTGAGCAAGCTCACTGTTCAGACCACATAGGAAACACAGTATAGTAGAAGAGTGCGCTTTTCTCAAAAGCAGAGTTTGTTTCTTGTAAGGCGAGATAGCGTTTGTTTCCCAGTCCTAAATGGAGTTGAATCACATGCAGTTTCTGGTTCTACGAGCAAGAATTGTTTTCTGGTAAGAAGAGTCACTTTTGTGCTCCCATTGTCATACACAGGGCAAATAGCACTGTCATCTGTTCCCAGCATGTACAGTGTATTGGACTGAAAAGGAGCTACTATTCTTGACAGTTTCCTAAGCAGAGTTGAACTAGATATGGCCCGTGTGTGTAGGAAGCACAGTTCTTTTGTTCTGAGCAACCTGACTGTTCTGGCCCTAAAGGAAACAGAGTAGAGTAGAAGAGTGCTCTTTTCTCAAAAGCAGAGTGTGTTTCTTCTAAGGCGAGCTAGCATTTGTTTCCCAGTCCTAAATGGAGTTGAGTCACATGCAGTTTCTGGTCCTATGCGCAAGAGTTGTTTTCTGGTAAGGAAAGTCACTATTGCGCTCCCATTGCCATACACAGTGCAAATAGCACTCGGGTCAGTTCCCAGAAAGTACAGTGTACTGGACTGAAGAGGATCTACTGTTCTTCTCAGTTTCCTAAGCAGAGTTGAACTAGATATGGCCCGTGTGTTAGGAAGCCCAGTTATTTTGTTCTGAGCAACCTCACTCTTCGGACCCCATAGGAACACAGAAGAGTAGAAGAGTCCTCTTTTCTCAAAAGCAGAGTGCGTTTCTTGTATGGCGAGCTCACGTTTGTTTCCCAGTCCTAAATGGAGTTGAATCACATGCATATTCTGGTCCTACGAGCAAGAGTTGTTTACTGGTAAGAAGAGTCACTATTGTGCTCCCATTGTCATACACAGGGCAAATAGCACTGGCGTCTGTTCCCAGCATGTACAGTGTATTGGACTGAAGAGGATCTACTGTTTTTGTCAGGTTCCTAAGCAGAATTGAACTAGATATGGCCGTGTGTGTAGGAAGCACAGATCTTTTTTTCTCAGCAAGGTCACTCTTCGGACCCCATCGGACCCTATAGGAAACACAGTAGAGTAGAAGAGTGCTATTTTCTCTAAAGCAGACTGTGTTTCTTGTAAGGCGATCTAGCTTTTGTTTCCCAGTCTTCAATGGAGTTGAATCCCATGCAGTTTGGTCCTACGAGCAAGAATTGTTTTCTGGTAAGGAAAGTCACTATTGTGCTCCCATTGCCATACACAGTGCAAATAGCACTCGCGTCTGTTCCCAGCAAGGACAGTATATTGAACTGAAGAGGAGCTACTGTTCTTGTCAGTTTCCTAAGCAGAGTTGAACTAGATATGGCCTGTGTGTGTAGGAAGCACAGATCTTTTGTTCTGAGCAAGCTCACTGTTCGGACCCCATAGGAAACATATTAGAGTAGAAGAGTGCTCTTTTCTCAAAAGCAGAGTGTTTTTCTTGTAAGGCGAGATAGCGTATGTTTCCCAGTCCTAAATGGAGTTGAATCACATGCAGTTTCTGGTCCTAGAAGCAAGAGTTGTTTTCTGGTAATGAAAGTCACTATTGCGCTCCCAATGACATACACTGTTTAAGTAGCACTCGCGACTGTTCCCAGCAAGTACAGTGTATTGAACAGAAGAGGAGCTACTGTTCTTGTCAGTTTCCTAAGCAGTGTTGAACTAGATATGGCCTGTGTGTGTAGGAAACACAGTTCTTTTGTTCTGAGCAAGCTCACTGTTTGGACCCCATAGGAAACACAGTAGAGTATAAGACTGTTCGTTTCTCAAAAGCAGAGTGTGTTTCTTGTAAGGCGAGATAGCGTTTGTTTCCCAGTCCTCAATGGAGTTGAATCACATGCAGTTTCTGGTCCTACGAGCAAGAATTTTTTTCTGGTAAGAAGAGTCACTATTGTGCTCCCATTGACAAGCAGAGGGCAAATAGCACTGGCATCTGCTCCCAGCATGTACAGTGTATTGGACTGAAGAGGAGCTACTGTTCTTGTCAGTTTCCTAAGCAGAGTTGAACTAGATATGGCCCGTGTGTGTAGGAAGCACACTTCATTTGTTCTGAGCAAGCTCACTGTTCGGACCACATAGGAAACACAGTAGAGTAGAAGAGTGCTCTTTTCTCAAAAGCAGAGTGTGTTTCTTGTAATGCGAGATAGCGTATGTTTCCCATTCCTAAATGGAGTTGAATCACATGCAGTTTCTGGTCCTAGGAGCAAGAGTTGTTTTCTGGTAATGAAAGTCACTATTGTGCTCCCAATGACATACACTGATCAAGTAGCACTCGCGACTGTTCCCAGCAAGTACAGTGTATTGAACTGAAGAGGAGCTACTGTTCTTGTCAGTTTCCTAAGCAGAGTTGAACTAGATATGGCCCGTGTGTGTAGGAAGCACACTTCTTTTGTTCTGAGCAAGCTCACTGTTCGGACCACATAGGAAACACAGTAGAGTAGAAGAGTGCTCTTTTCTCAAAAGCAGAGTGTGTTTCTTGTAATGCGAGATAGCGTATGTTTCCCATTCCTAAATGGAGTTGAATCACATGCAGTTTCTGGTCCTAGGAGCAAGAGTTGTTTTCTGGTAATGAAAGTCACTATTGTGCTCCCAATGACATACACTGATCAAGTAGCACTCGCGACTGTTCCCAGCAAGTACAGTGTATTGAACAGAAGAGGAGCTACTGTTCTTGTCAGTTTCCTAAGCAGTGTTGAACTAGATATGGCCCGTGTGTGTAGGAAGCACAGTTCTTTTGTTCTGAGCAAGCTCACTGTTTGGACCACATAGGAAACACAGTAGAGTAGAAGACTGTTCGTTTCTCAAAAGCAGACTGTGTTTCTTGTAAGGCGAGGTAGCGTTTGTTTCCCAGTCCTAAATGGAGTTGAATCACATGCAGTTTCTAGTCCTAGGAGCAAGAGTTGTTTTCTGGTAAGAAGAGTCACTATTGTGCTCCGATTGACATGCACAGGGCAAATAGCACTGGCATCTGTTCCCAACATGTACAGTGTATTGGACTGAAGAGGAGCTACTGTTCTAGTCAGTTTCCTAAGCTGAGTTGAACTAGATATGGCCCTTGTGTGTAGGAAGCACAGTTCTTTTGTTCTGAGGAACCTGACTATTCTGGCCGTAAAGGAAACACAGTAGAGTAGAAGAGTGCTCTTTTCTCAAAAGCAGAGTGTTTTTTCTTGTAAGGCGAGCTAGCATTTGTTTCCCAGTCCTAAATGGAGTTGAGTCACATGCAGTTTCTGGTCCTATGAGCAAGAGTTGTTTTCTGGTAAGGTAAGTCACTATTGCGCTCCCATTGCCATACACAGTGCAAATAGCACTCGCGTCTGTTCCCAGCAAGTACAGTGTACTGGACTGAAGAGGATCTACTGTTCTTCTCAGTTTCCTAAGCAGAGTTGAACTAGATATGGCCCGTGTGTGTAGGAAGCACAGTTCTTTTGTTCTGAGCAAGCTCACTGTTCGGACCCCATAGGAAACACAGTAGAGTAGAAGAGTGCTCTTTTCTCAAAAGCAGACTGTGTTTCTTGTAAGGCGATCTAGCGTTTGTTTCCCAGTCCGAAATGGAGTTGAATCCCATGCAGTTTCTGGTCCTACGAGCAAGAATTGTTTTCTGGTAAGAAAAGTCACTATTGCGCTCCCATTGCCAAACACAGTGCAAATAGCACTCGCGTGTGTTCCCAGCAAGTACAGAATATTGAACTGAAGAGTCACTACTGTTCTTGTCAGTTTCCTAAGCGGACTTGAACTAGATATGGCCCGTGTGTGTAGGAAGCACAGATCTTTTGTTCTGAGCAAGCTCATTGTTCGGACCCCATAAGAAACACAGTAGAGGAGAAGAGTGCTCTTTTCTCAAAAGCAGAGTGTGTTTCTTGTAAGGCGAGCTAGCGTTTGTTTCCCAGTCCTAAATGGAGTTGAATCACATGCAGTTTTTGGTCCTATGAGCAAGAGTTGCTTTCTGGGAAGGAAAGTCACTATTGAGCTCCCATTGCCATACACATTGCAAATAGCACGCGCATCTGTTCCCAGCAAGTACAGTGTATTGGACTGAAGAGGAGCTACTGTTCTCGTAAGTTTCCTAATCAGAGTTGAACTAGATATGGCCGTGTGTGTAGAAAGCACAGTTCTTTTGTTCTGAGCAAGCTCACTGTTCGAACCCCATAGGAAACACTGTAGAGTAGAAGAGAGCTCTTTTCTCAAAAGCAGAGTGTGTTTCTTGTAAGGCGAGCTAGCATTTGTTTCCCAGTCCTAAATGGAGTTGAAATACACATGCAGTTTCTGGTCCTACGAGCAGGAGTTGTTTTCTGGTTAGAATAGTCACTATTGCGCTCCTTTTGCCATACACAGTACAAATAGCCCTCGCGTCTGTTCCCAGCAAGTACAGTGTATTGGACTGAAGAAGAGCTACTGTTCTTGTCAGTTTCCTAAGCAAAGTTGAACCAGATATGGCCCGTGTGTGTAGGAAGCACAGTTCTTTTGTTCTGAGCAAGCTCACTGTTCGGACCCATAGGAAACACAGTAGAGTAGAAGAGTGCCCTTTTATCAAAAGCAGAGTGTGTTTCTTGAAAGGCGAGCTAGTGTTTGTTTCCCAGTCAGAAATGGAGTTGAATCCCATGCAGTTTCTGGTCCTGTGAGCAAGAGCTTTTTCTGGTAAGAAGAGTCACTATTGCGCTCCCATTGCCATACACACTGCAAATAGCACTGGCGTCTGTTCCCAGCAAGTACAGTGTATTGGACTGAAGAGGATCTACTGTTCTTTTCAGTTTCCTAAGCAGAGTTGAACTAAATATGGCCCGTGTGTGTAGGAAGCACAGTTCTTTTGTTCTGAGCAAGCTCACTGTTCTGGCCATAAAGGAAACACAGTAGAGTAGAAGAGTGCTCTTTTCTGAAAAGCAGAGTACGTTACTTGTAAGGAGAGCTAGCTTTTGTTTCCCAGTCCTAAATGGAGTTGAAATAAACATGCAGTTTCTGGTCATACAAGCAAGAGTTTTTTCTGGTATGGAAAGTCACTATTGTGCTCCCATTGCCACACACAGTGCAAATAGCACTCACGTCTGTTCCCAGCAATAACAGTGTATTGGGCTGAAGTAGAGCTACTGTTCTTGTCAGTTTCCTAAGCAGAGTTGAACTAGATATGACCCGTGTGCAGGAAGCACAGTTCTTTTGTTCTGAGCAAGCTCACTGTTTGGACCCCATAGGAAACACAGTAGCGTAGTTTTGTGCCCTATTCTCAAAAGCAGAGCGTGTTTCTTGTAAGGCGAGCTAGCGTTTGTTTCCCAGTCCTAAGTGGATTGAATCAAATGCAGTTTCAGGTCCTAAAAGCAAGAGTTGTTTTCTGGTAAGAAGTCACTATTGTGCATCCATTGCCGTACACAGTGCAAATAGCACTCGCGTCTGTTCCCAGCATGTACAGTGTATTGGACTGAAGAGGAGCTACTCTTCTCGTAAGTTTCCTAATCAGAGTTGAACTAGATATGGCCCGTGTGTGTAGGAAGCACAGTTCTTTTGTTCTGAGCAAGCTCACTGTTCGAACCCCATAGGAAACACAGTAGAGTAGAAGAGAGCTCTTTTCTCAAAAGCAGAGTGTGTTTCTTGTAAGGCGAGCTAGCATTTGTTTCCCAGTCCTAAATGGAGTTGAAATACACATGCAGTTTCTGGTCCTAAGAGCAAGAGTTGTTTTCTGGTAAGAAGAGTCACACTTGCGCTCCCATTGTCATACACAGGGCAAATAGCACTGGAGTCTGTTCCCAGCAAGTACAGTGTATTGGACTGAAGAGGATCTACTGTTCTTGTCAGTTTCCTAAGCAGAGTTGAACTAGATATGGCCCGTGTGTGAAGGATGCACAATTCTTTTGTTCTGAGCTAGCTCACTGTTTGAACCCCATAGAAAACACAGTAGAGTAGAAGAGTGCTCTTTTCTCAAAAGCAGAGAGTGTTTCTTGTAAGGCGAGCTAGTGTTTGTTTCCCAGTCCTAAATGGAGTTGAATCACATGCAGTTTTTGGTCCTACAAGCAAGAGTTGTTTTCTGGTAAGAAGAGTCACTATTGTACTCCCATTGTCATACACAGGGCAAATAGCACTCGCGTCTGTTCCCAGCAAGTAGAGTGTATTGGACTGAAGAGGATCTACTGTTCTTGTCAGTTTCCTAAGCAGAATTGAACTAGATATGGCCATGTGTGTAGGAAGCACAGTTGTTTTGTTCTGAGCAAGCTCACTGTTCGGACCCCATAGGAAACACAGTAGAGTAGAAGAGTGCTCTTTTCTCAAAAGCAGAGTGTGTTTCTTGTAAGGCGAGCTAGCATTTGTTTCCCAGTCCTAAATGGAGTTGAATCACATGCAGTTTCTGGTCCTATGAGCAAGAGTTGTTTTCTGGTAAGAAGAGTCACTATTGCATTCCCATTGTCATACACAGGGCAAATAGCACTCGCGTCTCTTCCCAGCAAGTACAGTGTATTGGACTGAAGAGGATCTGCTGTTCTTGTCAGTTTCCTAAGCAGAATTGAACTAGATATGGCCATGTGTGTAGGAAGCACAGTTCTTTTGTTCTGAGCAAGCTCACTGTTCTCGCGCTAAAGGAAAAACAGTAGAGTAGATGAGTGCTCCTTCCTCAAAAGCAGAGTGTGCTACTTGTAAGGCGAGCTAGCGTTTGTTTCCCAGTCCTAAATGGAGTTGAATCACATGCAGTTTTTAGTCCTATGAGCAAGAGTTGCTTTCTGGTAAGGAAAGTCACTATTGCGCTCCCATTGCCATACACATTGTAAATAGCACGCGCATCTGTTCCCAGCAAGTACAGTGTATTGGACTGAAGAGGAGCTACTTCTCTTGTCAGTTTCCTAAGCAGAGTTGAACTAGATATGGCCCGGGTGTAGGAAGCACAGTTCTTTTGTTCTGAGCAAGTTCTCTGTTTGGACCCCATAGGAAACACAGTAGAGTAGAAGAGTGCTCTTTTCTCAAAGCAGAGTGTGTTTCAGGTAAGGGTAGCTAGCGTTTGTTTCCCAGTCCTAAATGGAGTTGAATCACATAGAGTTTCTGGTCCTACGAGCAAGAGTTGTTTTCTGGTAAGAAGAGTCACACTTGCGCTCCCATTGTCATACACAGGGCAAATAGCACTGGAGTCTGTTCCCAGCAAGTACAGTGTATTGGACTTAAGAGGAGCTATTGTTCTTGTCAGTTTCCTAAGCAGAGTTGAACTAGATATGGCCCGTGTGTGAAGGATGCACAATTCTTTTGTTCTGAGCAAGGTCACTGTTTGAACCCCATAGAAAACACAGTAGAGTTGAAGAGTGCCCTTTTCAGAATTAGAGTTTGTTTCTTGTAAGGCGAGCTAGCGTTTGTTTCCCAATCCTAAATGGAGTTGAATTGCATGCAGATTCTGGTCCTACAAGCAAGAGTTGCTTTCTGGTAAGGAAAGTCACTATTGCACTCCCATTGCCATACACATTGCAAATAGCACGCGCATCTTTTCCCAGCAAGTACAGTGTATTGGACTGAAGAGGAGCTAATGTTCTCGTAAGTTTCCTAATCAGAGTTGAACTAGATATGGCCCGTGTGTGTAGGAAGCACAGTTCTTTTGTTCTGAGCAAGCTCACTGTTCGAACCCCATAGGAAACACAGTAGAGTAGAAGAGAGCTCTTTTCTCAAAAGCAGAGTGTGTTTCTTGTAAGGCGAGCTAGCATTTGTTTCCCAGTCCTAAATGGAGTTGAAATACACATGCAGTTTCTGTTCCTACGAGCAGGAGTTGTTTTCTGGTTAGAATAGTCACTATTGCGCTCCTTTTGCCATACACAGTACAAATAGCCCTCGCGTCTGTTCCCAGCAAGTACAGTGTATTGGACTGAAGAGGAGCTACTGTTCTTGTCAGTTTCCTAAGCAGAGTTGAACCAGATATGGCCCGTGTGTGTAGGAAGCACAGTTCTTTTGTTCTGAGGAAGCTCACTCTTCGGACCCATAGGAAACACAGTGGAGTAGAAGAGTGCCCTTTTATCAAAAGCAGAGTGTGTTTCTTGAAAGGCGAGCTAGAGTTTGTTTCCCAGTCAGAAATGGAGTTGAATCCCATGCAGTTTCTGGTCCTATGAGCAAGAGCTTTTTCTGGTAAGAAGAGTCACTATTGTGCTCCCATTGCCATACACACTGCAAATAGCACTGGCGTCTGTTCCCAGCAAGTACAGTGTATTGGACTGAAGAGGATCTACTGTTCTTTTCAGTTTCCTAAGGAGAGTTGAACGAGATATGGCCCGTGTGTGTAGGAAGCACAGTTCTTTTGTTCTGAGCAATATCACTGTTCTGGCCCTATAGGAAACACAGTAGAGTAGGATACTGCTCTTTTCTCAAAAGCAGAGTGTGTTTCTTGTAAGGGGAGCTAGCATTTATTTCCCAGTTCTAAATGGAGTTGAATCACATACAGTTTTTGGTCCTATGAGCAAGAGTTGTTTTCTGGGGTGGAATGTCACTATTGTGCTCTCATTGCCGTATACAGTGCAAATTGCACTCGCGTCTGTTCCCAGCATGTACAGTGTATTGGACTGAAGAAGAGCTACTTTTCTTCTAAGTTTCCTAAGCAGAGTTGAACTAGATATGGCCCGTGTGTGTAGGAAGTACAGTTCTTTTGTTCTGAGCAAGCTCACTGTTCTGGCCCTATAGGAAACACAGTAGAGTAGAAGAGTGCTCTTTTCTCAAAAGCAGAGTGTGTTACTTGTAAGGCGAGCTAGCGTTTGTTTCCCAGTCCTAAATGGAGTTGAATCCCATGCAGTTTCTGGTCCTACGAGCAAGAGTTTTTTTCTGGTAAGAAGAGTCACTATTGAGCTCCCATTGCCATACACAGTGCAATTAGCAATGGCGTCTGTTCCCAGCATGTACAGAGTATTGGACTGAAGAGGAGCTACTGTTCTTGTCAGTTTCCTAAGCAGAGTTGAACTAGATATGGCCCCTGTGATAGGAATCACAGTTCTTTTGTTCTGTGCAAGTTCACTGTTCTGGCCCTATAGGAATCACAGAAGAGTAGAAGAGCGCTCTTTTCTCAAAAGCAGAGTTGTTTCTTGTAAGGCGAGGTAGTGTTTGTTTCCCAGTCCTAAATGGAGTTGAATCACATGCAGTTTTTGGTCCTACAAGCAAGAGTTGTTTTCTGGTAAGGAAAATCACTATTGCGCTCCCATTGCCATACACAGTGCAAATAGCACTCGCGTCTGTTCACAGCAAGTACAGTGTATTGGACTGAAGAGGAGCTACTGTTCCTGTCAGTTTCCTAAGCAGAGTTGATCTAGATATGGCCCGTGTGTGTAGGAAGCACAGTTCTTTTGTTCTGAGCAAGCTCACTGTTCGGACCCCATAGAAAACACAGTAGAGTAGAAGAGTGCCCTTTTCTCAGAAGCAGAGTTTGTTTCTTGTAAGGCGAGCTAGTGTTTGTTTCCCAGTCAGAAATGGAGTTGAATCCCATGCAGTTTCTTGTCCTATGAGCAAGAGTTGTTTTCTGGTAAGAAGAGTCACACTTGCGCTCCCATTGTCATACACAGGGCAAATAGCACTGGAGTCTGTTCCCAGCAAGTACAGTGTATTGGACTGAAGAGGATCTACTGTTCTTGTCAGTTTCCTAAGCAGAGTTGAACTAGATATGGCCCGTGTGTGAAGGATGCACAATTCTTTTGTTCTGAGCTAGCTCACTGTTTGAACCCCATAGAAAACACAGTAGAGTAGAAGAGTGCTCTTTTCTCAAAAGCAGAGAGTGTTTCTTGTAAGGCGAGCTAGTGTTTGTTTCCCAGTCCTAAATGGAGTTGAATCACATGCAGTTTTTGGTCTTACAAGCAAGAGTTGTTTTCTGGTAAGAAGAGTCACTATTGCACTCCCATTGTCATACACAGGGCAAATAGCACTCGCGTCTGTTCCCAGCAAGTAGAGTGTATTGGACTGAAGAGGATCTACTGTTCTTGTCAGTTTCCTAAGCAGAATTGAACTAGATATGGCCATGTGTGTAGGAAGCACAGTTGTTTTGTTCTGAGCAAGCTCACTGTTCGGACCCCATAGGAAACACAGTAGAGTAGAAGAGTGCTCTTTTCTAAAAAGCAGAGTGTGTTTTGTAAGGCGAGCTAGCGTTTGTTTCCCAGTCCTAAATGGAGTTGAATCACATGCAGTTTCTGGTCCTATGAGCAAGAGTTGTTTTCTGGTAAGAAGAGTCACTATTGCATTCCCATTGTCATACACAGGGCAAATAGCACTCGCGTCTCTTCCCAGCAAGTACAGTGTATTGGACTGAAGAGGATCTGCTGTTCTTGTCAGTTTCCTAAGCAGAATTGAACTAGATATGGCCATGTGTGTAGGAAGCACAGTTCTTTTGTTCTGAGCAAGCTCACTGTTCTCGGGCTAAAGGAAAAACAGTAGAGTAGATGAGTGCTCCTTCCTCAAAAGCAGAGTGTGCTACTTGTAAGGCGAGCTAGCGTTTGTTTCCCAGTCCTAAATGGAGTTGAATCACATGCAGTTTTTAGTCCTATGAACAAGAGTTGCTTTCTGGTAAGGAAAGTCACTATTGCGCTCCCATTGCCATACACATTATAAATAGCACGCGCATATGTTCCCAGCAAGTACAGTGTATTGGACTGAAGAGGAGCTACTTCTCTTGTCAGTTTCCTAAGCAGAGTTGAACTAGATATGGCCCGGGTGTAGGAAGCACAGTTCTTTTGTTCTGAGAAAGTTCTCTGTTTGGACCCCATAGGAAACACAGTAGAGTAGAAGAGTGCTCTTTTCTCAAAGCATAGTGTGTTTCAGGTAAGGGTAGCTAGCGTTTGTTTCCCAGTCCTAAATGGAGTTGAATCACATACAGTTTCTGGTCCTACGAGCAAGAGTTGTTTTCTGGTAAGAAGAGTCACACTTGCGCTCCCATTGTCATACACAGGGCAAATAGCACTGGAGTCTGTTCCCAGCAAGTACAGTGTATTGGACTGAAGAGGAGCTATTGTTCTTGTCAGTTTCCTAAGCAGAATTGAACTAGATATGGCCATGTGTGTAGGAAGCACAGTTCTTTTGTTCTGAGCAAGCTCACTGTTCTCGCGCTAAAGGAAAAACAGTAGAGTAGATGAGTGCTCCTTCCTCAAAAGCAGAGTGTGCTACTTGTAAGGCGAGCTAGCGTTTGTTTCCCAGTCCTAAATGGAGTTGAATCACATGCAGTTTTTAGTCCTATGAGCAAGAGTTGCTTTCTGGTAAGGAAAGTCACTATTGCGCTCCCATTGCCATACACATTGTAAATAGCACGCGCATCTGTTCCCAGCAAGTACAGTGTATTGGACTGAAGAGGAGCTACTTCTCTTGTCAGTTTCCTAAGCAGAGTTGAACTAGATATGGCCCGGGTGTAGGAAGCACAGTTCTTTTGTTCTGAGCAAGTTCTCTGTTTGGACCCCATAGGAAACACAGTAGAGTAGAAGAGTGCTCTTTTCTCAAAGCAGAGTGTGTTTCAGGTAAGGGTAGCTAGCGTTTGTTTCCCAGTCCTAAATGGAGTTGAATCACATAGAGTTTCTGGTCCTACGAGCAAGAGTTGTTTTCTGGTAAGAAGAGTCACACTTGCGCTCCCATTGTCATACACAGGGCAAATAGCACTGGAGTCTGTTCCCAGCAAGTACAGTGTATTGGACTTAAGAGGAGCTATTGTTCTTGTCAGTTTCCTAAGCAGAGTTGAACTAGATATGGCCCGTGTGTGAAGGATGCACAATTCTTTTGTTCTGAGCAAGGTCACTGTTTGAACCCCATAGAAAACACAGTAGAGTTGAAGAGTGCCCTTTTCAGAATTAGAGTTTGTTTCTTGTAAGGCGAGCTAGCGTTTGTTTCCCAATCCTAAATGGAGTTGAATTGCATGCAGATTCTGGTCCTACAAGCAAGAGTTGCTTTCTGGTAAGGAAAGTCACTATTGCACTCCCATTGCCATACACATTGCAAATAGCACGCGCATCTTTTCCCAGCAAGTACAGTGTATTGGACTGAAGAGGAGCTAATGTTCTCGTAAGTTTCCTAATCAGAGTTGAACTAGATATGGCCCGTGTGTGTAGGAAGCACAGTTCTTTTGTTCTGAGCAAGCTCACTGTTCGAACCCCATAGGAAACACAGTAGAGTAGAAGAGAGCTCTTTTCTCAAAAGCAGAGTGTGTTTCTTGTAAGGCGAGCTAGCATTTGTTTCCCAGTCCTAAATGGAGTTGAAATACACATGCAGTTTCTGTTCCTACGAGCAGGAGTTGTTTTCTGGTTAGAATAGTCACTATTGCGCTCCTTTTGCCATACACAGTACAAATAGCCCTCGCGTCTGTTCCCAGCAAGTACAGTGTATTGGACTGAAGAGGAGCTACTGTTCTTGTCAGTTTCCTAAGCAGAGTTGAACCAGATATGGCCCGTGTGTGTAGGAAGCACAGTTCTTTTGTTCTGAGGAAGCTCACTCTTCGGACCCATAGGAAACACAGTGGAGTAGAAGAGTGCCCTTTTATCAAAAGCAGAGTGTGTTTCTTGAAAGGCGAGCTAGAGTTTGTTTCCCAGTCAGAAATGGAGTTGAATCCCATGCAGTTTCTGGTCCTATGAGCAAGAGCTTTTTCTGGTAAGAAGAGTCACTATTGTGCTCCCATTGCCATACACACTGCAAATAGCACTGGCGTCTGTTCCCAGCAAGTACAGTGTATTGGACTGAAGAGGATCTACTGTTCTTTTCAGTTTCCTAAGGAGAGTTGAACGAGATATGGCCCGTGTGTGTAGGAAGCACAGTTCTTTTGTTCTGAGCAATATCACTGTTCTGGCCCTATAGGAAACACAGTAGAGTAGGAGACTGCTCTTTTCTCAAAAGCAGAGTGTGTTTCTTGTAAGGGGAGCTAGCATTTATTTCCCAGTTCTAAATGGAGTTGAATCACATACAGTTTTTGGTCCTATGAGCAAGAGTTGTTTTCTGGGGTGGAATGTCACTATTGTGCTCTCATTGCCGTATACAGTGCAAATTGCACTCGCGTCTGTTCCCAGCATGTACAGTGTATTGGACTGAAGAAGAGCTACTTTTCTTCTAAGTTTCCTAAGCAGAGTTGAACTAGATATGGCCCGTGTGTGTAGGAAGTACAGTTCTTTTGTTCTGAGCAAGCTCACTGTTCTGGCCCTATAGGAAACACAGTAGAGTAGAAGAGTGCTCTTTTCTCAAAAGCAGAGTGTGTTACTTGTAAGGCGAGCTAGCGTTTGTTTCCCAGTCCTAAATGGAGTTGAATCCCATGCAGTTTCTGGTCCTACGAGCAAGAGTTTTTTTCTGGTAAGAAGAGTCACTATTGAGCTCCCATTGCCATACACAGTGCAATTAGCAATGGCGTCTGTTCCCAGCATGTACAGAGTATTGGACTGAAGAGGAGCTACTGTTCTTGTCAGTTTCCTAAGCAGAGTTGAACTAGATATGGCCCCTGTGATAGGAATCACAGTTCTTTTGTTCTGTGCAAGTTCACTGTTCTGGCCCTATAGGAATCACAGAAGAGTAGAAGAGCGCTCTTTTCTCAAAAGCAGAGTTGTTTCTTGTAAGGCGAGGTAGTGTTTGTTTCCCAGTCCTAAATGGAGTTGAATCACATGCAGTTTTTGGTCCTACAAGCAAGAGTTGTTTTCTGGTAAGGAAAATCACTATTGCGCTCCCATTGCCATACACAGTGCAAATAGCACTCGCGTCTGTTCACAGCAAGTACAGTGTATTGGACTGAAGAGGAGCTACTGTTCCTGTCAGTTTCCTAAGCAGAGTTGATCTAGATATGGCCCGTGTGTGTAGGAAGCACAGTTCTTTTGTTCTGAGCAAGCTCACTGTTCGGACCCCATAGAAAACACAGTAGAGTAGAAGAGTGCCCTTTTCTCAGAAGCAGAGTTTGTTTCTTGTAAGGCGAGCTAGTGTTTGTTTCCCAGTCAGAAATGGAGTTGAATCCCATGCAGTTTCTTGTCCTATGAGCAAGAGTTGTTTTCTGGTAAGAAGAGTCACACTTGCGCTCCCATTGTCATACACAGGGCAAATAGCACTGGAGTCTGTTCCCAGCAAGTACAGTGTATTGGACTGAAGAGGATCTACTGTTCTTGTCAGTTTCCTAAGCAGAGTTGAACTAGATATGGCCCGTGTGTGAAGGATGCACAATTCTTTTGTTCTGAGCTAGCTCACTGTTTGAACCCCATAGAAAACACAGTAGAGTAGAAGAGTGCTCTTTTCTCAAAAGCAGAGAGTGTTTCTTCTAAGGCGAGCTAGTGTTTGTTTCCCAGTCCTAAATGGAGTTGAATCACATGCAGTTTTTGGTCCTACAAGCAAGAGTTGTTTTCTGGTAAGAAGAGTCACTATTGCACTCCCATTGTCATACACAGGGCAAATAGCACTCGCGTCTGTTCCCAGCAAGTAGAGTGTATTGGACTGAAGAGGATCTACTGTTCTTGTCAGTTTCCTAAGCAGAATTGAACTAGATATGGCCATGTGTGTAGGAAGCACAGTTGTTTTGTTCTGAGCAAGCTCACTGTTCGGACCGCATAGGAAACACAGTAGAGTAGAAGAGTGCTCTTTTCTAAAAAGCAGAGTGTGTTTTGTAAGGCGAGCTAGCGTTTGTTTCCCAGTCCTAAATGGAGTTGAATCACATGCAGTTTCTGGTCCTATGAGCAAGAGTTGTTTTCTGGTAAGAAGAGTCACTATTGCATTCCCATTGTCATACACAGGGCAAATAGCACTCGCGTCTCTTCCCAGCAAGTACAGTGTATTGGACTGAAGAGGATCTGCTGTTCTTGTCAGTTTCCTAAGCAGAATTGAACTAGATATGGCCATGTGTGTAGGAAGCACAGTTCTTTTGTTCTGAGCAAGCTCACTGTTCTCGGGCTAAAGGAAAAACAGTAGAGTAGATGAGTGCTCCTTCCTCAAAAGCAGAGTGTGCTACTTGTAAGGCGAGCTAGCGTTTGTTTCCCAGTCCTAAATGGAGTTGAATCACATGCAGTTTTTAGTCCTATGAACAAGAGTTGCTTTCTGGTAAGGAAAGTCACTATTGCGCTCCCATTGCCATACACATTATAAATAGCACGCGCATATGTTCCCAGCAAGTACAGTGTATTGGACTGAAGAGGAGCTACTTCTCTTGTCAGTTTCCTAAGCAGAGTTGAACTAGATATGGCCCGGGTGTAGGAAGCACAGTTCTTTTGTTCTGAGCAAGTTCTCTGTTTGGACCCCATAGGAAACACAGTAGAGTAGAAGAGTGCTCTTTTCTCAAAGCATAGTGTGTTTCAGGTAAGGGTAGCTAGCGTTTGTTTCCCAGTCCTAAATGGAGTTGAATCACATACAGTTTCTGGTCCTACGAGCAAGAGTTGTTTTCTGGTAAGAAGAGTCACACTTGCGCTCCCATTGTCATACACAGGGCAAATAGCACTGGAGTCTGTTCCCAGCAAGTACAGTGTATTGGACTGAAGAGGAGCTATTGTTCTTGTCAGTTTCCTAAGCAGAGTTGAACTAGATATGGCCCGTGTGTGAAGGATGCACAATTCTTTTGTTCTGAGCAAGGTCACTGTTTGAACCCCATAGAAAACACAGTAGAGTTGAAGAGTGCCCTTTTCAGAATTAGAGTTTGTTTCTTGTAAGGCGAGCTAGCGTTTGTTTCCCAATCCTAAATGGAGTTGAATTGCATGCAGATTCTGGTCCTACAAGCAAGAGTTTCTTTCTGGTAAGGAAAGTCACTATTGCGCTCCCATTGCCATACACATTGCAAATAGCACGCGCATCTGTTCCCAGCAAGTACAGTGTATTGCACTGAAGAGGAGCTAATGTTCTCGTAAGTTTCCTAATCAGAGTTGAACTAGATATGGCCCGTGTGTGTAGGAAGCACAGTTCTTTTGTTCTGAGCAAGCTCACTGTTCGAACCCCATAGGAAACACAGTAGAGTAGAAGAGAGCTCTTTTCTCAAAAGCAGAGTGTGTTTCTTGTAAGGCGAGCTAGCATTTGTTTCCCAGTCCTAAATGGAGTTGAAATACACATGCAGTTTCTGTTCCTACGAGCAGGAGTTGTTTTCTGGTTAGAATAGTCACTATTGCGCTCCTTTTGCCATACACAGTACAAATAGCCCTCGCGTCTGTTCCCAGCAAGTACAGTGTATTGGACTGAAGAGGAGCTACTGTTCTTGTCAGTTTCCTAAGCACAGTTGAACTAGATATGGCCCAAATGTGAAGGATGCACAATTCTTTTGTTCTGAGCAAGCTCACTGTTTGAACCCCATAGAAAACACAGTAGAGTAGAAGAGTGCTCTTATCTCAAAAGCAGAGAGTGTTTCATGTAAGGCGAGCTAGTGTTTGTTTCCCAGTCCTAAATGGAGTTGAATCACATGCAGTTTTTGGTCCTACAAGCAACAGTTGTTTTCTGGTAAGGGAAATCACTATTGCTCTCCCATTGCCATACACAGTGCAAATAGCACTCGCGTCTGTTCCCAGCAAGTACATTGTATTTGACTGAAGAGGAGCTACTGTTCTTGTCAGTTTCCTAAGCAGAGTTGAACTAGATATGGCCCGTGTGTGTAGGAAGCACAGTTCTTTTGTTCTAAGCAAGCTCACTGTTCGGACCCCATAGGAAACACAGTAGAGTAGAAGAGTGCCCTTTTCTCAGAAGCAGAGTTTGTTTCTTGTAAGGTGAGCTAGGGTTTGTTTCCCAGTCCCAAATGGAGTTGAATTCCATGCAGATTCTAGTCCTACGAGCAAGAGTTGTTTTCTGGTAAGAAGAGTCACTATTGTGCTCCCATTGTCATACACAGTTCAAATAGCACTCACGTCTTTTATCAGCAAGTACAGTGTATTGGACTGAAGAGGATCTACTGTTCTTGTCAGTTTCCTAAGCAGAACAGAACTAGATATGGAAATGTGTTTTGGAAGCACAGTTCTTTTGTTCTGAGCAAACTCATTGTTTTGGCCCTATAGGAAACACAGTAGAGTAGAAGAGTGCTCTTTTCTCAAAAGCAGAGTGTGTTTCTTGTAAGGCGAGCTAGCGTTTGTTTCCCAGTCCTAAATGGAGTTGAATCACATGCAGTTTTTGTTCCTACCAGCAAGAGTTGTTTTCTGGTAAGTAAAGTCACTATTGAGCTCCCATTGCCAAACATTGTGCAAATATGACTCGGGTCTGTTCCCATCAAGTACAGTGTATTGGACTGAAGATGAGCTACTATTCTTGTCAGTTTCCTAATCAGAGTTGAACTAGATATGGCCCGTGTGTGTAGGATGCACAGTTCTTTTGTTCTGAGCAAGCTCACTGTTCGGACCCCATAGGAAACACTGTAGAGTAGAAGAGTGCCCTTTTCTCAAAAGCATAGTGTGTTTCTTGTAAGGCAAGCTAGCGTTTGTTTTCCTGTCCTAAGTGGAGTTGAATCATATGTAGTTTGCGATCCTACCAGCAAGATTTGTTTTCTGGTAAGAAGAGTCACTATTGCGCCCCCTTGTCATACACAGGGCAAATAGCACTGCCGTCTATTCCCAGCATGTACAGTGTATTGGACTGAAGAGGATTTACTGTTGTTGTCATTTTCCTAAGCAGAATTGAACTAGATATGGCTGTGAGTGTAGGAAGCACAGTTCTTTTGTTCTGAGAAAGCTCACTATTCTGGCCCTATAGGAAACACAGTAGAGAAGAAGAGTGCTCTTTTCTCAAAAGCAGAGTGTGTTTCTTGTAAGGCGACCTAGCGTTTGTTTCCAGGTCCTAAATGGAGTGGAATCACATGCAGTTTGTGGTCCTACGAGCAAGAGTTGTTTTATGGTAAGAATAGTCACTATTGCACTGCCATTGCCGTGTACAGGACAAAAAGCACTAGCGTCTGTTCGCAGCAAGTACAGTGTATTGGACTGAAGAGGATCTACTGCTCTGGTCAGGTTCCTAAGCAGAATTGAACTAGATATGGCCGTGTGTGTAGGAAGCACAGTTCTTTTGGTCTGAACAAGCTCACTGTTCGGACCCCATAGGAAACACAGTAGAGTAGAAGAGTGCTCTTTTCTCAAAAGCAGGGTGTGTTTCTTGAAAGGCGAGCTAGCGTTTGTTTCCCAGTCCTAAATGGAGTTGAATCACATGCAGTTTCTTGTCCTAAGACCAAGAGTTGTTTTATGGTAAGAAGAGTCACTATTGTGCTGCCATTGCCATACACAGTACAAATAGCACTGGCGTCTGTTCCCAGCAAGTACAGTGTATTGGACTGAAGAGGATCTACTGTTCTTGTCAGGTTCCTAAGCAGAATTGAACTAGATATGGCCGTGTGTGTAGGAAGCACAGTTCTTATGTTCTGAGCAAGCTCACTGTTCGGACATCATAGGAAACACAGTAGAGTAGAAGAGTGCTCTTTTCTCAAAAGCAGAGTGTGTTTCTTGTAAGGTGAGCTAGCGTTTGTTTCCCAGTCCTAAATGGAGTTGAATCACATGCAGTTTCTGGTCCTAAGAGCAAGAGTTGTTTTCTCGTAAGGAAAGTCACTATTGCGCTACCCTTGATACATAGTGCAAATAGCTCTCGTGTCTGTTCCCAGCAAGTACAGTGTATCGGACTGAAGAGGAGCTACTGTTCTTGTCAGTTTCCTAAGCAGAGTTGAACTAGATATGGCCCGTGTGTGTAGGAAGCACCGTTCTTATGTTCTGAGCAAGCTCACTGTTCTGGCCCTAAAGGAAAAACAGTAGAGTAGAAGAGTGCTCTTTTCTCAAAAGCAGAGTGTGTTTTTGTAAGGCATGCTAGCGTTTGTTTCCTAGTCCTAAATGGAGCTGAATCACATGCAGTTTCTGGTCCTACGAACAAGAGTTTTTTTTCTGGTAAGAAAAGTCATTATTGCGCTCCCATTGCCCTACACAAGGCAAATAGCACTTGCGTCTTTTCCCAGCAAGTACAGTGTATTGGACTGAATAGGAGCTACTGTTCCTGTCAGTTTCCTAAGCAGAGTTGAACTAGATATGGTCCGTGTGTGTAGGAAGCACAGTTCTTTTGTTCTGAGCAAGCTCACTGTTTGGACCCCATAGGAAACACAGTAGAGTAGAAGAGTGCTCTTTTCTCTAAAGCAGAGTGTGTTTCTTGTAAGGCGAGCTAGCGTTTGTTTCCCTGTTCTAAATGGAGTTGAGTCACGTGCAGTTTTTTGTCCTACGAGCAAGAGTTGTTTTCTGTTAAGAAGAGTCACTATTGCGCTGCCATTGCCCTACACAGGACAAATAGCACTGGCGTCTGTTCCCAGCAAGTACAGTTTATTGGACTGAAGAGGAGCTACTGATCTTGTCAGTTTCCTAAGCAGAGTTGAACTAGATATGGCCCGTGTGTGAAGGATGCACAATTCTTTTGTTCTGAGCTAGCTCACTGTTTGAACCCCATAGAAAACACAGTAGAGTAGAAGAGTGGTCTTTTCTCAAAAGCAGAGAGTGTTTCTTGTAAGGCGAGCTAGTGTTTGTTTCCCAGTCCTAAATGGAGTTGAATCACATGCAGTTTTTGGTCCTACAAGCAAGAGTTGTTTTCTGGTAAGAAGAGTCACTATTGCACTCCCATTGTCATACACAGGGCAAATAGCACTCGCGTCTGTTCCCAGCAAGTAGAGTGTATTGGACTGAAGAGGATCTACTGTTCTTGTCAGTTTCCTAAGCAGAATTGAACTAGATATGGCCATGTGTGTAGGAAGCACAGTTGTTTTGTTCTGAGCAAGCTCACTGTTCGGACCCCATAGGAAACACAGTAGAGTAGAAGAGTGCTCTTTTCTAAAAAGCAGAGTGTGTTTTGTAAGGCGAGCTAGCGTTTGTTTCCCAGTCCTAAATGGAGTTGAATCACATGCAGTTTCTGGTCCTATGAGCAAGAGTTGTTTTCTGGTAAGAAGAGTCACTATTGCATTCCCATTGTCATACACAGGGCAAATAGCACTCGCGTCTCTTCCCAGCAAGTACAGTGTATTGGACTGAAGAGGATCTGCTGTTCTTGTCAGTTTCCTAAGCAGAATTGAACTAGATATGGCCATGTGTGTAGGAAGCACAGTTCTTTTGTTCTGAGCAAGCTCACTGTTCTCGCGCTAAAGGAAAAACAGTAGAGTAGATGAGTGCTCCTTCCTCAAAAGCAGAGTGTGCTACTTGTAAGGCGAGCTAGCGTTTGTTTCCCAGTCCTAAATGGAGTTGAATCACATGCAGTTTTTAGTCCTATGAACAAGAGTTGCTTTCTGGTAAGGAAAGTCACTATTGCGCTCCCATTGCCATACACATTATAAATAGCACGCGCATATGTTCCCAGCAAGTACAGTGTATTGGACTGAAGAGGAGCTACTTCTCTTGTCAGTTTCCTAAGCAGAGTTGAACTAGATATGGCCCGGGTGTAGGAAGCACAGTTCTTTTGTTCTGAGCAAGTTCTCTGTTTGGACCCCATAGGAAACACAGTAGAGTAGAAGAGTGCTCTTTTCTCAAAGCATAGTGTGTTTCAGGTAAGGGTAGCTAGCGTTTGTTTCCCAGTCCTAAATGGAGTTGAATCACATACAGTTTCTGGTCCTACGAGCAAGAGTTGTTTTCTGGTAAGAAGAGTCACACTTGCGCTCCCATTGTCATACACAGGGCAAATAGCACTGGAGTCTGTTCCCAGCAAGTACAGTGTATTGGACTGAAGAGGAGCTATTGTTCTTGTCAGTTTCCTAAGCAGAGTTGAACTAGATATGGCCCGTGTGTGAAGGATGCACAATTCTTTTGTTCTGAGCAAGGTCACTGTTTGAACCCCATAGAAAACACAGTAGAGTTGAAGAGTGCCCTTTTCAGAATTAGAGTTTGTTTCTTGTAAGGCGAGCTAGCGTTTGTTTCCCAATCCTAAATGGAGTTGAATTGCATGCAGATTCTGGTCCTACAAGCAAGAGTTTCTTTCTGGTAAGGAAAGTCACTATTGCGCTCCCATTGCCATACACATTGCAAATAGCACGCGCATCTGTTCCCAGCAAGTACAGTGTATTGGACTGAAGAGGAGCTAATGTTCTCGTAAGTTTCCTAATCAGAGTTGAACTAGATATGGCCCGTGTGTGTAGGAAGCACAGTTCTTTTGTTCTGAGCAAGCTCACTGTTCGAACCCCATAGGAAACACAGTAGAGTAGAAGAGAGCTCTTTTCTCAAAAGCAGAGTGTGTTTCTTGTAAGGCGAGCTAGCATTTGTTTCCCAGTCCTAAATGGAGTTGAAATACACATGCAGTTTCTGTTCCTACGAGCAGGAGTTGTTTTCTGGTTAGAATAGTCACTATTGCGCTCCTTTTGCCATACACAGTACAAATAGCCCTCGCGTCTGTTCCCAGCAAGTACAGTGTATTGGACTGAAGAGGAGCTACTGTTCTTGTCAGTTTCCTAAGCACAGTTGAACTAGATATGGCCCAAATGTGAAGGATGCACAATTCTTTTGTTCTGAGCAAGCTCACTGTTTGAACCCCATAGAAAACACAGTAGAGTAGAAGAGTGCTCTTATCTCAAAAGCAGAGAGTGTTTCATGTAAGGCGAGCTAGTGTTTGTTTCCCAGTCCTAAATGGAGTTGAATCACATGCAGTTTTTGGTCCTACAAGCAACAGTTGTTTTCTGGTAAGGGAAATCACTATTGCTCTCCCATTGCCATACACAGTGCAAATAGCACTCGCCTTTGTTCCCAGCAAGTACATTGTATTTGACTGAAGAGGAGCTACTGTTCTTGTCAGTTTCCTAAGCAGAGTTGAACTAGATATGGTCCGTGTGTGTAGGAAGCACAGTTCTTTTGTTCTAAGCAAGCTCACTGTTCGGACCCCATAGGAAACACAGTAGAGTAGAAGAGTGCCCTTTTCTCAGAAGCAGAGTTTGTTTCTTGTAAGGTGAGCTAGGGTTTGTTTCCCAGTCCCAAATGGAGTTGAATTCCATGCAGATTCTAGTCCTACGAGCAAGAGTTGTTTTCTGGTAAGAAGAGTCACTATTGTGCTCCCATTGTCATACACAGTTCAAATAGCACTCACGTCTTTTATCAGCAAGTACAGTGTATTGGACTGAAGAGGATCTACTGTTCTTGTCAGTTTCCTAAGCAGAACAGAACTAGATATGGAAATGTGTTTTGGAAGCACAGTTCTTTTGTTCTGAGCAAACTCATTGTTTTGGCCCTATAGGAAACACAGTAGAGTAGAAGAGTGCTCTTTTCTCAAAAGCAGAGTGTGTTTCTTGTAAGGCGAGATAGCGTTTGTTTCCCAGTCCTAAATGGAGTTGAATCACATGCAGTTTTTGTTCCTACCAGCAAGAGTTGTTTTCTGGTAAGTAAAGTCACTATTGAGCTCCCATTGCCAAACATTGTGCAAATATGACTCGGGTCTGTTCCCATCAAGTACAGTGTATTGGACTGAAGATGAGCTACTATTCTTGTCAGTTTCCTAATCAGAGTTGAACTAGATATGGCCCGTGTGTGTAGGATGCACAGTTCTTTTGTTCTGAGCAAGCTCACTGTTCGGACCCCATAGGAAACACTGTAGAGTAGAAGAGTGCCCTTTTCTCAAAAGCATAGTGTGTTTCTTGTAAGGCAAGCTAGCGTTTGTTTTCCTGTCCTAAGTGGAGTTGAATCATATGTAGTTTGCGATCCTACCAGCAAGATTTGTTTTCTGGTAAGAAGAGTCACTATTGCGCCCCCTTGTCATACACAGGGCAAATAGCACTGCCGTCTATTCCCAGCATGTACAGTGTATTGGACTGAAGAGGATCTACTGTTGTTGTCATTTTCCTAAGCAGAATTGAACTAGATATGGCTGTGAGTGTAGGAAGCACAGTTCTTTTGTTCTGAGAAAGCTCACTATTCTGGCCCTATAGGAAACACAGTAGAGAAGAAGAGTGCTCTTTTCTCAAAAGCAGAGTGTGTTTCTTGTAAGGCGACCTAGCGTTTGTTTCCCAGTCCTAAATGGAGTGGAATCACATGCAGTTTGTGGTCCTACGAGCAAGAGTTGTTTTATGGTAAGAATAGTCACTATTGCACTGCCATTGCCGTATACAGGACAAAAAGCACTAGCGTCTGTTCGCAGCAAGTACAGTGTATTGGACTGAAGAGGATCTACTGCTCTGGTCAGGTTCCTAAGCAGAATTGAACTAGATATGGCCGTGTGTGTAGGAAGCACAGTTCTTTTGTTCTGAACAAGCTCACTGTTCGGACCCCATAGGAAACACAGTAGAGTAGAAGAGTGCTCTTTTCTCAAAAGCAGAGTGTGTTTCTTGAAAGGCGAGCTAGCGTTTGTTTCCCAGTCCTAAATGGAGTTGAATCACATGCAGTTTCTTGTCCTAAGACCAAGAGTTGTTTTATGGTAAGAAGAGTCACTATTGTGCTGCCATTGCCATACACAGTACAAATAGCACTGGCGTCTGTTCCCAGCAAGTACAGTGTATTGGACTGAAGAGGATCTACTGTTCTTGTCAGGTTCCTAAGCAGAATTGAACTAGATATGGCCGTGTGTGTAGGAAGCACAGTTCTTATGTTCTGAGCAAGCTCACTGTTCGGACATCATAGGAAACACAGTAGAGTAGAAGAGTGCTCTTTTCTCAAAAGCAGAGTGTGTTTCTTGTAAGGTGAGCTAGCGTTTGTTTCCCAGTCCTAAATGGAGTTGAATCACATGCAGTTTCTGGTCCTAAGAGCAAGAGTTGTTTTCTCGTAAGGAAAGTCACTATTGCGCTACCCTTGATACATAGTGCAAATAGCTCTCGTGTCTGTTCCCAGCAAGTACAGTGTATCGGACTGAAGAGGAGCTACTGTTCTTGTCAGTTTCCTAAGCAGAGTTGAACTAGATATGGCCCGTGTGTGTAGGAAGCACCGTTCTTATGTTCTGAGCAAGCTCACTGTTCTGGCCCTAAAGGAAAAACAGTAGAGTAGAAGAGTGCTCTTTTCTCAAAAGCAGAGTGTGTTTTTGTAAGGCGTGCTAGCGTTTGTTTCCTAGTCCTAAATGGAGCTGAATCACATGCAGTTTCTGGTCCTACGAACAAGAGTTTTTTTCTGGTAAGAAAAGTCATTATTGCGCTCCCATTGCCCTACACAAGGCAAATAGCACTTGCGTCTTTTCCCAGCAAGTACAGTGTATTGGACTGAATAGGAGCTACTGTTCCTGTCAGTTTCCTAAGCAGAGTTGAACTAGATATGGTCCGTGTGTGTAGGAAGCACAGTTCTTTTGTTCTGAGCAAGCTCACTGTTTGGACCCCATAGGAAACACAGTAGAGTAGAAGAGTGCTCTTTTCTCTAAAGCAGAGTGTGTTTCTTGTAAGGCGAGCTAGCGTTTGTTTCCCAGTTCTAAATGGAGTTGAGTCACGTGCAGTTTTTTGTCCTACGAGCAAGAGTTGTTTTCTGTTAAGAAGAGTCACTATTGCGCTGCCATTGCCTTACACAGGACAAATAGCACTGGCGTCTGTTCCCAGCAAGTACAGTTTATTGGACTGAAGAGGAGCTACTGATCTTGTCAGTTTCCTAAGCAGAGTTGAACTAGATATGGCCCGTGTGTGTAGGAAGCACAGTTCTTTCGTTCTGAGCAAGCTCACTGTTCGGACCCCTTGGGAAACACAGTAGAGTAGAAGAGTGCTCTTTTCTCAAAAGCAGAGTGTGTTTCATGTAAGGCGAGCTAGCATTTGTTTCTCAGTCCTAAATGGAGTTGAATCACATGCAGTTTCTGGTCCTAAGAGCAAGAGTTGATTTCTGGTAAGGAAAGTCACTATTGCGCTCCCCTTGCCATACATAGTGCAAATAGCTCTCGCGTCTGTTCCCAGCAAGTACAGTGTATCGGACTGAAGAGGAGCTACTGTTCTTGTCAGTTTCCTAAGCAGAGTGGAACTAGATATGGCCCGTGTGTAGGAAGCACAGTTCTTTTGTTCTGAGCAAGCTCACTGTTCTGGCCCTACAGGAAACACAGTAGAGTAGAAGAGTGCTCTTTTCTCAAAAGCAGAGTGTGTTTTTGTAAGGCGAGCTAGCGTTTGTTTCCTAGTCTTAATGGAGTTGAATCACATGCAGTTTCTGGTCCTACGAACAAGAGATGTTTTCTGGTGAGGAAAGTCACTATTGCGCTCCCATTGCCCTGCACAAGACAAATAGCACTCACGTCTTTTCCCAGCAAGTACAGTGTATTGGACTGAATAGGAGCTACTGTTCTTGTCACTTTACTAAGCAGAGTTGAACTAGATATGGTCCGTGTGTGTAGGAAGCATAGTTCTTTTGTTCTGAACAAGCTCACTGTTTGGACCCCATAGGAAACACAGTAGAGTAGAAGAGTGCTCTTTTCTCTAAAGCAGAGTGTGTTTCTTGTAAGGCGAGCTAGCGTTTGTTTCCCAGTCCTAAATGGAGTGGAATCACATGCAGTTTCTGGTCCTACGAGAAAGAGTTGTTTTCTGGTAAGAAAAGTCACTATTGCGCTCCCATTGCCATACACAGTGCAAAAAGCCTTCCCGTCTGTTCCCAGCAAGTACAGTGTATTGGACTGAAGAGGAGCTACTGTTCTTCTCAGTTTCCTAAGCAGAGTTGAACTAGATATGGCCCGTGTGTTTAGGAAGTACAGTTCCTTTTTTCTGAGCAAGCTCACTGTTCTGGCCCTATAGGAAACACAGTAGAGTAGAAGAGTGCTCTTTTCTCAAAAGCAGAGTGTGTTTCTTGTAAAGCGAGCTAGAGTTTGTTTCCCAGTCCTAAATGGAGTTGAATCCCATGCAGTTTCTGGTCCTACAAGCAAGAGTTGTTTTCTGGTAAGAAGAGTCACCATTGCGCTCTAAATGCCATACACAGTGCAAATAGCTCTCGCGTCTGTTCCCAGCAAGTACAGTGTATTGGACTGAATAGGAGCAACTGTTCTTGTCAGTTTCCTAAGCAGAGTTGAACTAGATATGGTCCATGTGTGTAGGAAGCACAGTTCTTTTGTTCTGACCAAGCTCACTGTTTGGACCCCATAGGAAACACAGTAGAGTAGAAGAGTGCTCTTTTCTCAAAAGCAGAGTGTGTTTCTTGTAAGGCGAGCTAGCGTTTGTTTCCCAGTCCTAAATGGAGTTGAATCACATGCAGTTTCTGGTCCTACGAACAAGAGTTGTTTTCTGTAAGGAAAGTCACTATTGCGCTCCCATTGCCATACACATGGCAAATAGCACTCGCATCTTTTCCCAGCAAGTACAGTGTATTGGACTGAATAGGAGCTACTGTTCTTGTCCGTTTCCTAAGCAGAGTTGAACTACATATGGTCCTCGTGTTAGGAAGCACAGTTCTTTTGTTCTGAACAAGCTCACTGTTTGAACCCCTTAGGAAAAACAGTAGAGTAGAAGAGTGCTCTTTTCTCTAAAGGAGAGTGTGTTTCTTGTAAGGCGAGCTAGCGTTTGTTTCCCAGTCCTAAATGGAGTGGAATCACATGCAGTTTCTGGTCCAACGAGCAAGAGTTGTTTTCTGGTAAGGAAAGTCACTATTGCGCTCCCAATGCCATACACAGTGCAAATAGCACTCGCGTCTGTTCCCCGCAAGTACAGTGTATTCGACTGAAGAGGAGCTACTGTTCTTATTTTTTTCCTAAGCAGAGTTGAACTAGATATGGCCCGTGTGTGTAGGAAGCACAGTTCTTTTGTTCTGAGCATGCTCACTCTTTGGACCCCATAGGAAACACAGTAGAGTAGAAGAGTGCTCTTTTCTCAAAAGCAGAGTGTGTTTCATGTAAGGCGAGCTAGCATTTGTTTACCAGTCCTAAATGGAGTTGAATCACATGCAGTTTTTTGTCCTACGAGCAAGAGTTGTTTTCTGGTAAGGAAAGTCACTATTGCACTCTCATTGCCATACACAGTGCAAATAGCCCTCCCGTCTGTTCCCAGCAAGTACAGTGTATTGGACTGAAGAGGAGCTACTGTTCTTGTCAGTTTCCTAAGAAGAGTTGAACTAGATATGGCCCGTGTGGGTATGAAGCACAGTTCTTTTTTTCTGAGCAAGCTCACTGTTCTGGCCCTATAGGAAACACAGTAGAGTAGAATAGTGCTCTTTTCTCAAAAGCAGAGTGTGTTTCTTGTAAAGTGAGCTAGAGTTTGTTTTCCAGTCCTAAATGGAGTTGAGTCACATGGAGTTTTTTGTCCTATGAGCAAGAGTTGTTTTCTGGTAAGACGAGTCACTATTGTGCTCCAATTGCCATACACAGTGCAAATAGCACTGGCGTCTGTTCCCAGCAAGTACAGTGTATTGGACTGAAGAGGATCTACTGTTCTTGTCAGTTTCCTAAGCAGAGTTGAACTAGATATGGCCCGTGTGTGGGAAGCACAGTTCTTTTGTTCTGAGCAAGCTCACTGTTCTGGCCCTGTAGGAAACACAGTAGAGTAGAAGAGTGCTCTTTTTCTAAAGCAGAGTGTGTTTCTTGTAAGGAGAGCTAGCGTTTGTTTCCGAGTCCTAAATGGACTTGAATCACATGCAGTTTCTGGTCCTAGGAGGAAGAGTTTTTTTATGGTATGAATAGTCACTATTGCGCTGCCATTGCCATGCACAGAACAAATAGCACTGGCGTCTGTTCCAAGCAAGTACAGTGTATTGGAGTGAAGAGGATCTACTGTTCTTGTCAGATTTATAAGCAGAATTGAACTAAATATGGCCGTGTGTGTAGGAAGCACAGTTCTTTTGTTCTGAGCAAGCTCACTGTTTTGGCCCTATAGGAAACACAGTAGTGTAGAAGAGTGCTCTTTTCTCAAAAGCAGATTGTGTTTCTTGTAAGGCGAGCTAGCCATTGTTTCCTAGTCCTAAATGGAGTTGAATCACATGCAGTTTCTGGACCTATGAGCAAGAGTTGTTTTCTGGTAATGAAAGTCACTATTCCGCTCCCTTTGCCATACACAGTGCAAATAGCACTCGCGACTGTTCCCAGCAAGTACAGTGTATCGGAATGAAGAGGAGCTACTGTTCTTGTCATTTTCCTAAGAAGAGTTGAAATAGATATGGCACGTGTGTTTAGGAAGCACTGTTATTATTTTCTGAGCAAGCTCACTGTTCTGAACCTATAGGAAACACAGTAGAGTAGAAGAGTGCTTTTTTCTCTAAAGCAGAGTATGATTCTTGTAAGGCGAGCTTGCGGTTGTTTCCCAGTTATAAATGGAGTTGAGTCACATGCAGTTTTTGGTCCTATGAGCAAGAGTTGTTTTCTGGTAAGAAGAGTCACTATTGTGCTCCAAATGCCATACACAGTGCAAATAGCACTCGGGTCTGTTCCCAGCAAGTACAGTGTATAGGACTGAATAGGAGCTACTGTTCTTGTAAGTTTCATGAGCAGAGTTGAACTAGATATGGTCCATGTGTGTAGGAAGCACAGTTCTTTTGTTCTGAGCAAGCACACTGTTTGGACCCCATAGGAAACACAGTAGAGTAGAAGAGTGCTCTTTTCTCAAAAGCACAGTGTGTTTCTTGTAAGGCGAGCTAGCATTTGTTTCCCAGTCCTAAATGGCGTTGAATCACATGCAGTTTGTGGTCCTAGGAGCAAGAGTTGTTTTCTGGTAAGGAAAGTCACTATTGCGCTCTCATTGCCATACACAGTGTAAATAGCACTCGCGTCTGTTCCCAGCAAGTACAGTGTATTGGACTGAAGTGGAGCTACTGTTCTTGTCAGTTTCCTAAGCAGAGTTGAACTAGATATGGTCCATGTGTGTAGGAAGCACAGTTCTTTTGTTCTGAGCAAGCTCACTGTTTGGACCCCATAGGAAACACAGTAGAGTAGAAGAGTGCTCTTTTCTCAAAAGCAGAGTGTATTTCTTGTAAGGCGAGCTAGCGTTTGTTTCCCAGTCCTAAATGGAGTTGAATCACATGCAGTTTCTGGTCCTACGAAAAAGAGTTGTTTTCTGGTAAGGAAAGTCACTATTGCGCTCCCATTGCCATACACAGGGCAAATAGCACTGGCGTCTTTTCCCAGCAAGTACAGTGTATTGGACTGAATAGGAGCTACTGTTCTTGTCAGTTTCCTAAGCAGAGTTGAACTACATATGGTCCTCATGTGTAGGAAGCACAGTTCTTTTGTTCTGAACAAGCTCACTGTATGGACCCCATAGGAAACACAGTAGAATAGAAAAGTGCTCTTTTCTAAAGCAGTGTGTTTCTTAGAAGGCGAGCTAGCGTTTGTTTCCCAGTCCTAAATGGAGTTGAATCGCATGCAGTTTCTGGTCCTACGAGCAAGAGTTGTTTTCTGGTAGGAAAGTCACTATTGTGCTCCCAATGCCATACACAATGCAAATAGCACATGCGTCTGTTCCCAGAAAGTACAGTGTATTGGACTGAAGAGGAGCTACTGTTCTTGTCAGTTTCCTAAGCACAGTTGAACTAGATATGGTCCGTGTGTCTAGGAAGCACAGTTCATTTGTTCTGAGCAAGCTCACTCTGCCCTATAGGAAACACAGTAGAGTAGAAGAGTCCTCTTTTCTCAAAAGCAGAGTGTGTTTCTTGTAAGGCGAGCTAGAGTTTGTTTCACAGTCCTAAATGGAGTTGAGTCACATGCAGTTTTTTGTCCTACGAGCAAGAGTTGTTTTCTGGTAAGACGAGTCACTATTGTGCTCCAATTGCCATACACAGTGCAAATAGCACTCGCGTCTGTTCTCAGCAAGTACAGTGTATCGAACTGAAGAGGAGCTACTGTTCTTGTCAGTTTCCTAAGCAGAGTTGAACTAGATATGGCCCGTGTGTGTAGGAAGCACAGTTATTATGTTCTGAGCAAGCTCACTGTTCTGGCCCTACAGGAAACACAGTAGAGTAGATGAGTGCTCTTTTCTCTAAAGCAGAGTGTGTTTCTTGTAAGGCCAGCTCGCGTTTTTTTCCCAGTCCTAAATGGAGTTGAGTCACAGACAGTTTTTGGTCCTACGAGCAAGAGTTGTTTTCTGGTAAGAGGAGTCACTATTGCGCTCCAAATGCCATACACAGTGCAAATAGCACTCGGGTTTGTTCCCAGCAAGTACAGTCTATTGGACTGAATAGGAGCTACTGTTCTTCTCAGTTTCATAAGCAGAGTTGAACTAGATATGATCCATGTGTGTAGAAAGCACAGTTCATTTGTTCTGAGCAAGCTCACTGTTCGGACCCCATAGGAAACACAGTAGAGTAGAAGATTGCTTTTTTCTCAAAAGCAGAGTGTGTTTCTTTTAAGGCGAGCTAGCGTTTTTTTCCCATTCCTAAATGGAGTGGAATCACATGCAGTTTCTGGTCCTACGAGCAAGAGTTGTTTTCTGGTAAGGAAAGTCACTATTGCGCTCCCATTGCCATAAACAGTGCAAATAGCCCTCCCGTCTTTTCCAAAGCAAGTACAGTGTATTGGACTGAAGAGGAGCTCCTGTTCTTGTCAGTTTCCTAAGAAGAGTAGAACTAGATATGGCCCATGTGTGTAGGAAGCACAGTTCTTTTTTTCTGAGCAAGCTCACTGTTCTGGCCCTATAGGAAACAGAGTAGACTAGAAGAGTGCTCTTTTCTCAAAAGCAGAGTGTGTTTCTTGTAAAGCAGCTAGAGTTTGTTTCCCAGTCCTAAATGGAGTTGAGTCACAGACAGTTTTTTGTCCTATGAGCAAGAGTTGTTTTCTGGTAAGACGAGACACTATTGTGCTCCAATTGCCATACACAGTGCAAATAGCACTGGCGTCTGTTCCCAGCAAATACAGTCTATTGGACTGAAGAGGATCTACTGTACTTGTCAGTTTCCTAAGAAGAGTTGAACTAGATATGGCCCTTGTGTGGGAAGCACAGTTCTTTTGTTCTGAGCAAGTTCACTGTACTGGCCTGTAGGAAACAAAGTAGAGTAGAAGAGTGCTCTTTTCTCTAAAGCAGTGTGTTTCTTGTAAGGCGAGCTAGCGTTTGTTTCCCAGTCCTAAATGGAGTTGAGTCACATGCAGTTTCTGGTCCTACAAGCAAGAGTTTTTTTATGGTAAGAATAGTCACTATTGCGCTGCCATTGCCATACACAGGACAAATAGCACTGTTGTCTGTTCCCAGCAAGTACAGTGTATTGGACTCAAGAGGATCTACTGTTCTTGTCAGGTTCCTAAGCAGAATTGAACTAAATATGGCCGTGTGTGTAGGAAGCACAGTTCTGTTATTCTGAGCAAGCTTACTGTTTTGGCCCTATAGGAAACACAGTAGACTAGAAGAGTGCTCTTTTCTCAAAAGCAGAGTGTGTTTCTTGTAAGGCGAGCTAGCATTTGTTTCCCAGTCCTAAATGGAGTTGAATCACATGCAGTTTCTGGTCCTACGAGCAGGAGTTGTTTTCTGGTAAGGAAAGTCACTATTGTGCTCCCTTTGCCATACACAGTGCAAATAGCACTCGCGTCTGTTCCCAGCAAGTACAGTGTATCGGACTGAAGAGGAGCTACTGTTCTTGTCAGTTTCCTAAGCAGAGTTGAACTAGATATGGCCCGTGTGTTTAGGAAGCACAGTCATTATGTTCTGAGCAAGCTCACTGTTCTGGCCCTATAGGAAATACAGTAGAGTAGAAGAGTGCTCTTTTCTCTAAAGCAGAGTGTGTTTCTTGTAAGGCGAGCTCGCGTTTGTTTCCCAGTCCTAAATGGAGTTGAGTCACATGGAGTTTTTGATCCTACGAGCAAGAGTTGTTTTCTGGTAAGAAGAGTCACTATGGTGCTCCAAATGCCATACACAGTGCAAATAGCACTCGGGTCTGTTCCAAGCAATTACAGTGTATTGGACTGAATAGGAGCTACTGTTCCTGTCAGTTTCATAAGCAGAGTTGAACGAGATATGATCCATGTGTGTAGGAAGCACAGCTCTTTTGTTCTGAGCAAGCTCACTGTTTGGACCCCATAGGAAACACAGTAGAGTAGAAGAGTGCTCTTTTCTCAAAAGTAGAGTGTGTTTCTTGTAAGGCCAGCTAGCATTTGTTTCCCAGTCCTAAATGGCGTTGAATCACATGCAGTTTGTGGTCCTACGAGCAAGAGTTGTTTTCTGGTAAGGAAAGTTACTATTGTGCTCTCCTTGCCATACACAGTGTAAATAGCACTCGCGTCTGTTCCCATCAAGTACAGTGTATTGGACTGAAGAGGAGCTACTGTTCTTGTCAGTTTCCTAAGCAGAGTTGAACTACATATAGTCCGTGTGTGTAGGAAGCACAGTTCTTTTGTTCTTAGCAAGCTCACTGTTTGGACCCCATAGGAAACACAGTAGAGTAGAAGAGTGCTCTTTTCTCTAAAGCAGTGTGTTTGTTGTAAGGCGAGCTAGCATTTCTTTCCCAGTCCTAAATGGAGCTGAATCACATGCAGTTTCTGGTCCTAGGAGCAAGAGTTGTTTTCTGGTAAGGAAAGTCACTACTGCGCTCCCATTGCCATACACAGTGCAAATAGCCCTCCCGTCTGTTCCCAGCAAGTACAGTGTATTGGACTGAAGAGGAGCTACTGTTCTTGTCAGTTTCCTAAGAAGAGTTGAACTAGATATGGCCCGTGTGGGTAGGAAGCACAATTCTTTTTTTCTGAGCAAGCTCACTGTTCTGGCCCTATAGGAAACACAGTAGAGAAGAAGAGTGCTCTTTTCTCAAAAGCAGAGTGTGTTTCTTGTAAAGTGAGCTAGAGTTTGTTTTCCAGTCCGAAATGGAGTTGAGTCACATGCAGTTTTTTGTCCTATGAGCAAGAGTTGTTTTCTGGTAAGACGAGACACTATTGTGCTCCAATTGCCATACACAATGCAAATAGCACTGGCGTCTGTTCCCAGCAAGTACTGTGTATTGTACTGAAGAGGATCTACTGTTCTTGTCAGTTTCCTAAGCAGAGTTGAACTAGATATGGCCCGTGTGTGGGAAGCACAGTTCTTTTGTTCTGTGCAAGCTCACTGTTCTGGCCCTGTAGGAAACACAGTAGAGTAGAAGAGTGCTCTTTTTCTAAAGCAGAGTATGTTTCTTGTAAGGAGAGCTAGCGTTTGTTTCCCAGTCCTAAATGGACTTGAATCACATGCAGTTTCTGGTCCTAGGAGCAAGAGTTGTTTTATGGTAGAATAGTCACTATTGCGCTGCCATTGCCATACACAGGACAAATAGCACTGGCGTCTGTTCCCAGCAAGTACAGTGTATTGGACTGAAGAGGTTCTACTGTTCTTGTCAGATTTATTAGCAGAATTGAACTAAATATGGCCGTGTGTGTAGGAAGCACAGTTCTTTTGTTCTGAGCAAGCTCACTGTTCGGACCCAATAGGAAACACAGTAGAGAAGAAGAGTGCTCATTTCTCAAAAGCAGAGTGTGTTTTTTGTAAGGCAAGCTATAAGTTTGTTTCCCAGTCCTAAAGGGAGTTGAATCACATGCAGTTTCTGGTCCTACGAGCAAGAGTTGTTTTCTGGTAAGGAAAGTCACTATTGCGCTCCCTTTGCCATACACAGTGCAAATAGCACTCGCGTCTGTTCCCAGCAATTACAGTGTATCAGACTGAAGAGGAGCTACTGTTCTTGTTAGTTTCCTAAGCAGAGTTGAAGTAGATATGTCCCGTGTGTTTAGGAAGCACAGTTATTACGTTCTGAGCAAGGTCACTGTTCTGGCCCTATAGGAAACACAGTAGAGTAGACGAGTGCTCTTTTCTCTAAAGCAGAGTGTGTTTCTTGTAAGGCGAGCTCGCGTTTGTTTCCCAGTCCTAAATGGATTTTAGTCACATGCAGTTTTTGGTCCTACGAGCAAGAGTTGATTTCTGGTAAGAAGAGTCACTATTGTGCTCCAAATGCCATACACAGTGCAAATAGCACTCGCGTCTGTTCCCACCATGTACAGTGTATTGGACTGAATAGGAGCTACTGTTCTTGTCAGTTTCCTAAGCAGAGTTGAACTACATATGGTCCATGTGTGTAGGAAGCACAGTTCTTTTTTTCTGCCCAAGCTCACTGTTTGGACCCCATAGGAAACACAGTAGAGTAGAAGAGTGCTCTTTTCTAAAAAACAGAGAGTGTTTCTTGTAAGGCGAGCTAGCATTTGTTTCCCAGTCCTAAATGGCGTTGAATAACATGCAGTTTGTGTTCCTATGAGCAAGAGTTTTTTTCTGGTAAGGAGAGTCACTATTGTGCTGTCATTGCCATACACAGTGCAAATAGCACTCGCGTCTGTTCCCAGCAAGTGCAGTGTATCGGACTGAAGAGGAGCTACTGTTCTTGTCAGTTTCTTAAGCAGAGTTGAGCTAGATATGGCTCGTGTGTGTAGGAAGCACAGTTCTTATGTTCTGAGCAAGCTCACTGTTCTGGCCCTATAGGAAACACAGTAGAGTAGATGAGTGCTCTTTTCTCTAAAGCAGAGTGTGTTTCTTGTAAGGCGAGCTAGCATTTGTTTCGCAGTCCTAAATGGAGTTGAATCCCATGCAGTTTCTGGTACTACGAGCAAGAGTTGTTTCCTGGTAAGAAGAGTCACTATTGTGCTCCAAATGCCATACACAGTGCAAATAGCACTCGCGTCTGTTCCCAGCATGTACAGTGTATTGGACTGAATAGTAGCTACTGTTCATGTCAGTTTCCTAAGCAGAGTTGAACTAGATATGGCCCGTGTGTGTAGGAAGCACAGTTCTTATGTTCTGAGCAAGCTCACTGTTCTGGCCCTATAGCAAACACAGTAGAGTAGATGAGTGCTCTTTTCTCTAAAGCAGAGTGTGTTTCTTGTAAGGCGAGCTAGCGTTTGTTTCCTAGTCCTAAATGGAGTTGAATCACATGCAGTTTCTGGTCCTACGAACAAGAGTTGTTTTCTGGTAAGGAAAGTCACATTGCGCACCCATTGCCATACACAGTGCAAATAGCACTCGCGTCTGTTCCCAGCAAGTACAGTGTATTGGACTGAATAGGTGCTATTGTTCTTGTCTGTTTTCTAAGCAGAGTTGAAGGAGATATGGCCCGTGTGTGTAGGAAGCACAGTTCTTTTGTTCTGAGCAAGCTCACTGTTTGGACCCCATAGGAAACACAGTAGAGTAGAAGAGTGCTCGTTTCTCTAAAGCAGAGTGTGTTTCTTGTAAGGCAAGCTAGCATTTGTTTCGCAGTCCTAAATGGAGTTGAATCACATGCAGTTTCTAGTCCTACGAACAAGAGTTGTTTTCTGGTAAGGAAAGTCACTATTGCGCTCCCATTGCCATACACAGGGCAAAGAGCACTCGTGTCTTTTCCCAGCAAGTACAGTGTATTGGACTGAATAGGAGCTACTGTTCTTGTCAGTTTCCTAAGCAGAGTTGAACTACATATGGTACTTGTGTGTAGTAAGCACAATTATTTTGTTCTGAGCAAGCTCACCGTTCTGGTCCTATAGGAAACACAGTAGAGTAGAAGAGTGCTCTTTTCTCTAAAGCAGAGTGTGTTTCTTGTAAGGCGAGCTCGCGTTTGTTTCCCAGTCGTAAATGGAGTTGAGTCACAGACAGTTTTTGGTCCTACGAGCAAGAGTTGTTTTCTGGTAAGAAGAGTCACTATTGTGCTCCAAATGCCATACACAGTGCAAATAGCACTCGCATCTGTTCCCAGCAAGTACAGTGTATTGGACTGAATAGGAGCTATTGTTCTTGTCAGTTTCCTAAGCAGAGTTGAACTAGATATGATCCGTGTGTGTAGGAAGCACAGTTCTTTTGTTCTGAGCAAGCTCACTGTTTGGACCCCATAGGAAACACAGTATAGTAGAAGAGTGCTCTTTTCTCTAAAGCAGAGTGTGTTTCTTGTAAGGCGAGCTCGCGTTTGTTTCACAGTCCTAAATGGATTTGAGTCACATGCAGTTTTTGGTCCTAAGAGCAAGAGTTGTTTTCTGGTAAGAAGAGTCACTATTGTGCTCCAAATGCCATACACAGTGCAAATAGCACTCGCGTCTCTTCCCTGCATGTACAGTGTATTGGACTGAATAGGAGCTACTGTTCTTGTCAGTTTCCTAAGCAGAGTTGAACTAGATATTGTCAATGTGTGTAGGAAGCACAGTTCTTTTGTTCTGAGCAAGCTCACTGTTTGGACCCCATAGGAAACACAGTAGAGTAGAAGAGTGCTTTTTCTCAAAAGCAGAGTGTGTTTCTTGTAAGGCGAGCTAGCGTTTGTTTCCCAGTCCTAAATGGCGTTGAATCACATGCAGTTTCTGGTCCTACGAAAAAGAGTTGTTTTCTGGTAAGGAAAGTCACTATTGCGCTGTCATTGCCATACACAGTGCAAATAGCACTCGCGTCTGTTCCCAGCAAGTACAGTGAATCGGACTGAAGAGGAGCTACTGTTCTTGTCAGTTTCTTAAGCAGAGTTGAGCTAGATAAGCCCCGTGTGTGTAGGAAGAACAGTTCTTATGATCTGAGCAAGCTCACTTTTCTGGCCCTATAGGAAACACAGTAGAGTAGATGAGTGCTCTTTTCTCTAAAGCAGAGTGTGTTTCTTGTAAGGCGAGCTAGCGTTGGTTTCCTAGTCCTAAATGGAGTTGAATCACAAGCAGTTTCTGGTCCTACGAACAAGAGTTGTTTTCTGTAAGGAAAGTCACATTGCGCACCCATTGCCATACACAGTGCAAATAGCACTCGGGTCTGTTCCCAGCAAGTACAGTGTATTGGACTGAATAGGTGCTATTGTTCTTGTCTGTTTCCTAAGCAGAGTTGAACTAGATATGGCCCGTGTGTGTAGGAAGCACAGTTCTTTTGTTCTGAGCAAGCTCACTGTTTGGACCCCATAGGAAACACAGTAGAGTAGAAGAGTGCTCTTTTCTCTAAAGCAGAGTGTGTTTCTTGTAAGGCGAGCTAGCGTTTGTTTCACAGTCCTAAATGGAGTTGAATCCCATGCAGTTTCTGGTACTACGAGCAAGAGTTGTTTTCTGGTAAGAAGAGTCACTATTGTGCTCCAAATGCCATACACAGTGCAAATAGCACTCGAGTCTGTTCCAGGCATGTACAGTGTATTGGACTGAATAGGAGCTACTGTTCTTGTCAGTTTCCTAAGCAGAGTTGAACTAGATATGGTCCATGTGTGTAGGAAGCACAGTTCTTTTGTTCTGAGCAAGCTCACTGTTTGGACCCCATAGGAAACACAGTAGAGTAGAAGAGTGCTCTTTTCTAAAAAGCAGAGAGTGTTTCTTGTAAGGCGAGCTAGCATTTGTTTCCCAGTCCTAAGTGGTGTTGAATCCCATGCAGTTTCTGGTCCTAGGAGCAAGAGTTGTTTTCTGGTAAGTAAAGTCACTATTGCGCTCCCGTTTCCATACACAGTGCAAATAGCCCTCCCGTCTGTTCCCAGCAATACAGTGTATTGGACTGAAGAGGAGCTACTGTTCTTGTCAGTTTCCTAAGAAGAGTTGTACTAGATATGGCCCGTGTGGTTAGGAAGCACAATTCTTTTATCTGATCAAGCTCACTGTTCTGGCGCTATAGGAAACACAGTAGAGTAGAAGAGTGCTCTTTTCTCAAAAGCAGAGTGTGTTTCTTGTAAAGTGAGCTAGAGTTTGTTTTCCAGTCAGAAATGGAGTTGAGTCACATGCAGTTTTTTGTCCTATGAGCAAGAGTTTTTTTCTGGTAAGACGAAACACTATTGTGCTCCAATTGCCATACACAGTGCAAATAGCACTGGCGTCTGTTCCCAGCAAGTACTGTGTATTGTACTGAAGAGGATCTACTGTTCTTGTCAGTTTCCTAAGCAGAGTTGAACTAGATATGGCCCGTGTGTGGGAAGCACAGTTCTTTTGTTCTGAGCAAGCTCACTCTTCTGGCCCTGTAGGAAACACAGTAGAGTAGAAGAGTGCTCTTTTTCTAAAGCAGAGTGTGTTTCTTGTAAGGAGAGCTAATGTTTGTTTCCCAGTTCTAAATGGACTTGAATCACATGCAGTTTCTGGTCCTAGGAGCAAGAGTTGTTTTATGGTAAGAATAGTCACTATTGCGCTGCCATTGCCATACACAGGACAAATAGCACTGCCATCTGTTCCCAGCAAGTACAGTGTATTGGACTGAAGACGATCTACTGTTCTTGTCAGATTTATAAGCAGAATTGAACTAAATATGGCCGTGTGTGTAGGAAGCACAGTTCTTTTGTTTTGAGCAATCTCTCGGTTTGGACCCCATAGGAAACACAGTAGAGTAGAAGAGTGCTCTTTTCTCTAAAGCAGAGTGTGTTTCTTGTAAGGCGAGCTAGCGTTTGTTTTCCAGTCCTAAATGTAGTTGAATCACATGCAGTTTCTGGTCCTATGAGCAAGAGTTGTTTTCTGGTAAGGAAAGTTACTATTGCGCTCCCATTGCCATACACAGTGCAAATAGCACTGGCATCTGTTCCCAGCAAGTACAGTGTATTGGACTAAAAAGGAGCTACTGTTCTTCTCAGTTGCCTAAGCAGAGTTGAACTAGATATTGCCCTTGTGGGTAGGAAGCACAGTTCTTTTGTTCTGAGCAAGCTCAATGTTCTGGCCCTATAAGGAAAAACATTAGAGTAGAATACTGCTCTTTTCTCAAAAGCAGATTGTGTTTCTTGTAAGGCGAGCTAGAGTTTGTTTCCCAGTACTAAATGGAGTTGAGTCACATGCAGTTTTTTGTCCTACGAGCAAGAGTTGTTTTCTGGTAAGACGAGTCACTATTGTGCTCCAATTGCCATTCACAGTGCAAATAGCACTCGCATCTGTTCTCAGCAAGTATAGTGTATCGGACTGAAGAGGAGCTACTGTTCTTGTCAGTTTCCTAAGCAGAGTTGAACTAGATATGGCCCATGTGTGTAGGAAGCACAGTTCTTTTGTTCTGAGCAAGCTCACTTATCTGGCCCTATAGGAAACACAGTAGAGTAGAAGAGTGCTCTTTTCTCTAAAGCAGAGTGTGTTTCTTGTAAGGCGAGCTCGCGTTTGTTTCCCAGTCCTAAATGGAGTTGAGTCACAGACAGTTTTTGGTCTTACGAGCAAGAGTTGTTTTCTGGTAAGAAGAGTCACTATTGCGCTCCCATTGCCATACACAGTGCAAATAGCACTCGCGTCTGTTCCCAGCAAGTACAGTGTATTGGACTGAAGAGGAGCTACTGCTCTTGTCAGTTTCCTAAGCAGAGTTGAACTAGATATGGTCCATGTGTGTAGGAAGCACAGTTCTTTTGTTCTGAGCAAGCTCATGTTTGGACCCCATAGGAAACACCGTAGAGGAGAAGAGTGCTCTTTTCTCAAAAGCAGAGTGTGTTTCTTGTAAGGTGAGCTAGCGTTTGTTTCCCAGTCCTAAATGGAGTGGAATCACATGCAGTTTCTGGTTCTACATGCAAGAGTTGTTTTATGGTAAGAAGATTCATTATTGCGCTGCCATTGCCATACACAGGAAAAATAGCACTGGCGTCTGTTCCCAGCAACTACAGTGTATTGGACTGAAGAGGATCTACCATTCTTGTCAGGTTCCTAAGCAGAATTGAACTACATATGGCCGTGTGTGTAGGAAGCACAGTTCTTTTGTTCTGAGCAAGCTCACTGTTCGGACCCAAAAGGAAACACAGTAGAGTAGAAGAGTCCTCTTTTCTCAAAAGCAGAGTGTGTTTTTTGTAAGGCAAGCTATCGTTTGTTTCCCAGTCCTAAATGGAGTTGAATCACATGCAGTTTCTGGTCCTACGAGCAAGAGTTGTTTTCTGGTAAGGAAAGTCACTATTGCGCTCCCATTGCCATATACAGTGCAAATAGCACTCACGTCTGTTCCCAGCAAGTACAGTGTATCGGACTGAAGAGGAGCTACTGTTCTTGTCAGTTTCCTAAGCAGAGTTGAACTAGATATGGCCCGTGTGTTTAGGAAGCACAGTTATTATGTTCTGAGAAAGCTCACTGTTCTGGCCCTATAGGAAACACAGTAGAGTAGAAGAGTGCTCTTTTCTATAAAGCAGAGTGTGTTTCTTGTAAGGCGAGCTCGCGTTTGTTTCCCAGTCCTAAATGGATTTGAGTCACATGCAGTTTTTGGTCCTTGAGCAAGAGTTGTTTTCTGGTAAGAAGATTCACTATTGCGCTGCCATTTCCATACACAGGACAAATAGCACTGGCATCTGTTCGCAGCAATTACAGTGTATTGGACTGAATAGGAGCTACTGTTTCCTAAGCAGAGTTGAACTAGATATGGTCCATGTGTGTAGGAAGCACAGTTCTTTTGTTCTGAGCAAGCTCACTGTTTGGACCCCATAGGAAACACAGTAGAGTAGAAGAGTGCTCTTTTATAAAAAGCGGAATGTTTTTCTTGTAAGTCGAGCTAGCGTTTGTTTCCCAGTCCTAAATGGCGTTGAATCACATGCAGTTTGTGTTCCTACGAGCAAGAGTTGTTTTCTGGTAAGGAGAGTCACTATTGCGCTGTCATTGCCATACACAGTGCAAATAGCACTCGCGTCTGTTCCCAGCAAGTACAGTGTATCGGACTGAAGAGGAGCTACTGTTCTTGTCAGTTTCCTAAGCAGAGTTGAACTACATATGGTCCGTGTGTGTAGGAAGCACAGTTCTTTTATTCTGAGCAAGCTCACTGTTTGGACCCCATAGGAAAAACAGTAGAGTAGAAGAGTGCTCTTTTCTCTAAAGCAGAGTGTGTTTCTTGTAAGGCGAGCTATCGTTTGTTCCATAGTCCTAAATGGAGTTGAATCCCATGCAGTTTCTGGTACTACGAGCAAGAGTTGTTTTCTGGTAAGAAGATTTACTATTGCGCTGCCATTGCCATACACAGGACAAATAGCACTGGCATCTGTTCTAGAAACTACAGTGTATTGGACTGAAGAAGATCTACTGTTCTTGTCAGGTTCCTAAGCAGAATTGAACTAGATATGGCCGTGTGTGTAGGAAGCACAGTTCTTTTGTTCTGAGCAAGCTCTCTGTTCGGACCCAAAAGGAAACACAGTAGAGTAGAAGAGTGCTCTTTTCTCAAAAGCAGAGTGTGTTTTTTGTAAGGCAAGCTATCGTTTGTTTCCCAGTCCTAAATGGAGTTGAATCACATGCAGTTTCTGGACCTACGAGCAAGAGTTGTTTTCTGGTAAGGAAAGTCAATATTGCGCTCCCTTTGCCATACACAGTGCAAATAGCACTCGCGTCTGTTCCCAGCAAGTACAGTGTATCGGACTGAAGAGGAGCTACTGTTCTTGTCAGTTTCCTAAGCAGAGTTGAACTAGATATGGCCGGTGTTTGTAGGCAGCACAGTTCTTTTGTTCTGAGCAAGCTCACTGTTTGGACCCCATAGGAAACACAGTAGAGTAGAAGAGTGCGCTTTGCTCAAAAGCAGAGTGTGTTTCTTGTAAGGCAAGATAAAGTTTGTTTCATAGTCGTAAATGGAATTGAGTCACATGCAGTTTTTTGTCCTAGGAGCAAGAGTTGTTTTCTGGTAAGAAGAGTCACTATTGTGCTCCAATTGCGATTCACAGTTCAAATAGCACTCGCGTCTGTTCTCAGCAAGAACAGTGTATCGGACTGAAGAGGAGCTACTGTTCTTGTCAGTTTCCTAACCACAGTTGAACTAGATATGGCCCGTGTGTGTAGGAAGTACAGTTCTTTTGTTCTGAGCAAGCTCACTGTTCTGGGCCTATAGGAAACACAGTATAGTAGATGAGTGCTCTTTTCTCTAAAGCAGAGTGTGTTTCTTGTAAGGCGAGCTAGCGTTTGTTTCCCAGTCCTAAATGGAGTTGAATCACATGCAGTTTCTGGTCCTACGAGCAAGAGTTGTTTTCTGGTAAGACGAGTCACTATTGTGCTCCAATTGCCACACGCAGTGCAAATAGCACTCGCATATCTTGCCCGCAAGTACAGTGTATTGGACTGAAGAGGAGCTACTGTTCTTGTCAGTTTCCTAATCAGAGTTGAACTACATATGGTCGATGTGTGTAGGAAGCACAGTTCTTTTGTTCTGAGCAAGCTCACTGTTTGGACCCCATAGGAAACACAGTAGAGTAGAAGAGTGCTCTTTTCTCAGAAGCAGAGTGTGTTTCTTGTAAAACGAGCTAGCATTTGTTTCCCAGTCCTAAATGGCGTTGAATCACAATCAGTGTGTGGTCCTACGAGCAAGAGTTGTTTTCTGGTAAGGAAAGTCACTATTGCGCTCCCTTTGACATACACAGTGCATAGCACTCGCGTATGTTCGCAGCAAGTACAGTGTATCGGACTGAAGAGGAGCTATTGTTCTTGTCAGTTTCCTAAGCAGAGTTGAACTAGATATGGTCCATGTGTGTAGGAAGCACAGTTCTTTGTTCTGAGCAAGCTCACTGTTTGGACCCCATAGGAAACACAGTAGAGAAGAAGAGTGCTCTTTTCTCAAAAGCAGAGAGTGTTTCATGTAAGGCGAGCTAGCATTTGTTTCCCAGTCCTAAACGGAGTTGAATCACATGCAGTTTCTGGTCCTACGAGCAAAAGTTGTTTTCTGGTAAGGAAAGTCACTATTGCGCTCCCATTGCCATACACAGTGCAAATAGCACTGGCGTCTGTTCCCAGCAAGTACAGTGTATTGGACTGAAGAGGAGCTACTGTTCTTGTCAGTTTCCTAAGCAGAGTTGAACTAGATAAGGACCGTGTGTGTAGAAAGCACAGTTCTTATGTTCTGAGCAAGCTCACTGTTCTGGCCCTATAGGAAACACAGTAGAGTAGAAGAGTGCTCTTTTCTCTAAAGCAGAGTGTGTTTCTTGTAAGGCGAGCTCGCGTTTGTTTCCCAGTCCTAAATGGAGTTGAGTCACAGACAGTTTTTGTTCTTACGAGCAAGAGTTGTTTTCTGGTAAGAAGAGTCACTATTGCGCTCCCATTGCCATACACAGTGCAAATAGCACTCGCGTCTGTTCCCAGCAAGTACAGTGTATTGGACTGAAGAGGAGCTACTGCTCTTGTCAGTTTCCTAAGCAGAGTTGAACTAGATATGGTCCATGTGTGTAGGAAGCACAGTTCTTTTGTTCTGAGCAAGCTCATGTTTGGACCCCATTGGAAACACCGTAGAGTAGAAGAGTGCTCTTTTCTCAAAAGCAGAGTGTGTTTCTTGTAAGGTGAGCTAGCGTTTGTTTCCCAGTCCTAAATGGAGTGGAATCACATGCAGTTTCTGGTTCTACATGCAAGAGTTGTTTTATGGTAAGAAGATTCATTATTGCGCTGCCATTGCCATACACAGGAAAAATAGCACTGGCGTCTGTTCCCAGCAACTACAGTGTATTGGACTGAAGAGGATCTACCATTCTTGTCAGGTTCCTAAGCAGAATTGAACTACATATGGCCGTGTGTGTAGGAAGCACAGTTCTTTTGTTCTGAGCATCTCACTGTTCGGACCCAAAAGGAAACACAGTAGAGTAGAAGAGTCCTCTTTTCTCAAAAGCAGAGTGTGTTTTTTGTAAGGCAAGCTATCGTTTGTTTCCCAGTCCTAAATGGAGTTGAATCACATGCAGTTTCTGGTCCTACGAGCAAGAGTTGTTTTCTGGTAAGGAAAGTCACTATTGCGCTCCCATTGCCATATACAGTGCAAATAGCACTCACGTCTGTTCCCAGCAAGTACAGTGTATCGGACTGAAGAGGAGCTACTGTTCTTGTCAGTTTCCTAAGCAGAGTTGAACTACATATGGTCCTTGTGTGTAGGAAGCACATTTCTTTTGTTCTGAGCAAGCTCACTGTTTGGACCCCATAGGAAACACAGTAGAGTAGAAGAGTGCTCTTTTCTCAAAAGCAGAGTGTGTTTCTTGTAAGGCGAGCTAGCGTTTGTTTCCCAGTCCTAAATGGAGTGGAATCACATGCAGCTTCTGGTTCTACGAGCAAGAGTTGTTTTATGGTAAGAATAGTCACTATTGCGCTGCCATTGCCATACACAGGACAAATAGCACTGGCGTCTGTTCCCAGCAAGTACAGTGTATTGGACTGAAGAGGATCTACTGTTCTTGTCAGGTTCCTAAGCAGAATTGAACTAGATATGGCCGTGTGTGTAGGAAGCACAGTGCTTTTGTTCTGAGCAAGATCACTTTTCAGACACCTAGGAAACACAGTAGAGTAGACGAGTGCTCTTTGCTCAAAAGCAGAGTGTGTTTCTTGTAAGGCGAGCTAGCGTTTGTTTCCCAGTCCTAAATGGAGTTGAATCACATGCAGTTTCTGTTCCTACGAACAAGAGTTGTTTTCTGGTAAGGAAAGTCACTATTATGCTTCCATTGCCATACACAGTGCAAATAGCACTTGCGTCTTTTCCCAGCAAGTACAGTGTATTGGACTGAATAGGAGCTACTGTTCTTGTCAGTTTCCTAAGCAGAGTTGAACTACATATGGTCCTTGTGTGTAGGAAGCACAGTACTTTTTTTGTGAGCAAGCTCACTGTTTGGAAGCCATAGGAAACACAGTAGAGTGGAAGAGTGCTCTTTTCTCTAAAGCAGAGTGTGTTTCTTGTAAGGCGAGCTAGCGTTTTTTTCCCAGTCCTAAATGGAGTGGAATCACATGCAGTTTCTGTCCTACGAGCAAGAGTTGTTTTATGGTAAGAATAGTCACTATTGTGCTGCCATTTCCATACACAGGACAAATAGTACTGGCGTCTGTTCGCAGCAAGTACAGTGTATTGGACTGAACAGGATCTACTGTTCTTGTCAGGTTCCTAAGCAGAATTGAACTAGATATGACCATGTGTGTAGGAAGCACAGTTCTTTTGTTCTGAGCAAGCTCACTGTTCGGACCCAAAAGGAAACACAGTAGAGTAGAAGAGTGCTCTTTTCTCAAAAGCAGAGTGAGTTTTTTGTAAGGCAAGCTATCGTTTGTTTCCCAGTCCTAAATGGAGTTGAATCACATGCAGTTTCTGGTCCTACGAGCAAGAGTTGTTTTCTGGTAAGGAAAGTCACTATTGTGCTCCCTTTGCCATACACAGTGCAAATAGCACTCGCGTCTGTTCCCAGCAAGTACAGTGTATCGGACTGAAGAGGAGCTACTGTTCTTGTCAGTTTCCTAAGCAGAGTTGAACTAGATGTGGCCCGTGTGTTTAGGAAGCACAGTTATTATGTTCTGAGCAAGCTCACTGTTCTGGCCCTATAGGAAACACAGTAGAGTAGAAGAGTGCTCTTTTCTATAAAGCAGAGTGTGTTTCTTGTTAGGCGAGCTCACGTTTGTTTCCCAGTCCTAAATGGATTTGAGTCACATGCAGTTTTTGGTCCTATGAGCAAGAGTTGTTTTCTGGTAAGGAGTTTCACTGTTGCGCTGCCATTGCCATACACAGGACAAAAAGCACTGTCATCTGTTCGCAGCAATTACAGTGTATTGGACTGAAGAGGATCTACTGTTCTTGTCAGGTTCCGAAGCAGAATTGAACTAGATATGGCCGTGTGTGTAGGAAGCACAGTTCTTTTGTTCTGAGCAAGCTCACTGTTCGGACCCAAAAGGAAACACAGTAGAGTAGAAGAGTGCTCTTTTCTCAAAAGCAGAGTGTGTTTTTTGTAAGGCAAGCTATCGTTTGTTTCCCAGTCCTAAATGGAGTTGAATCACATGCAGTTTCTGGTCCTACGAGCAAGAGTTGTTTTCTGGTAAGGAAAGACACTATTATGCTCCCTTTGCCATACACAGTGCAAATAGCACTCGCGTCTGTTCCCAGCAAGTACAGTGTATCGGACTGAAGAGGAGCTACTGTTCTTGTCAGTTTCCTAAGTAGAGTTGAACTAGATATGGCCCGTGTGTTTAGGAAGCACAGTTATTATGTTCTGAGCAAGCTCACTGTTCTGGCCCTACAGGAAACACAGTAGAGTAGAAGAGTGCTCTTTTCTATAAAGCAGAGTGTGTTTCTTGTAAGGCAAGCTCGCGTTTGTTTCCCAGTCCTAAATGGATTTGAGTCACATGCAGTTTTTGGTCCTATGAGCAAGAGTTGTTTTCTGGTAAAAAGAGTCACTATTGTGCTCCAAATGCCATACACAGTGCAAATAGCACTCGCGTCTGTTCCCAGCATGTACAGTGTATTGGACTGAAGAGGAGCTACTGTTCTTGTCAGTTTCCTAAGCAGAGTTGAACTAGATATGGTCGATGTGTGTAGGAAGCACAGTTCTTTTGTTCTGAGCAAGCTCACTTTTTGGACCCCATAGGAAACACAGTGAGTAGAAGAGTGCTCTTTTCTCAGAAGCAGAGCGTGTTTCTTGTAAGGCGAGCTAGCATTTGTTTCCCAGTCCTAAATGGCGTTGAATCACATGCAGTGTGTGGTCCTACGAGCAAGAGTTGTTTTCTGGTAAGGAAAGTCACTATTGTGCTCCCTTTGACATACACAGTGCAAATAGCACTCACGTCTGTTCCCAGCAAGTAAAGTGTATCAGAGTGAAGAGGAGCTACTGTTCTTGTCAGTTTCCTAAGCAGAGTTGAACTAGATGAGGACCGTGTGTGTAGAAAGCACAGTTCTTATGTTCTGAACAAGCTCACTGTTCTGGCCCTATAGGAAACACAGTAGAGTAGAAGAGTGCTCTTTTCTCAAAAGCAGAGTGTGGTTCTTGTAAGGCGAGCTAGCGTTTGTTTTTTAGTCCTAAATGGAGTTGAATCACATGCAGTTTCTGGTCCTACGAACAAGAGTTGCTTTCTGGTAAGGAAAGTCACTATTGCACTCCCATTGCCATACACAGTGCAAATAGCACTCGCGTCTTTTCCCAGCAAGTACAGTGTATTGGACTGAATAGGAGCTACTGTACTTGTCAGTTTCCTAAGCAGAGTTGAACTAGATATGGTCGATGTGTGTAGGAAGCACAGTTCTTTTGTTCTGAGCAAGCTCACTGTTTGGACCCCATAGGAAACACAGTAGAGTAGAAGAGTGCTCTTTTCTCAGAAGCAGAGTGTGTTTCTTGTAAGGCGAGCTAGCATTTGTTTCCCAGTCCTAAATGGCGTTGAATCACATGGGGTGTGTGGTCCTACGAGCAAGAGTTGTTTTCTGGTAAGGAAAGTCACTATTACGCTCCCTTTGCCATACACAGTGCAAATAGCACTCGCGTCTGTTTCCAGCAAGTACAGTGTATCGGACTGAAGAGGAGCTACTGTTCTTATCAGTTTCCTAAGCAGAGTTGAACTAGTTATGGTCCATGTGTGTAGGAAGCACAGTTCTTTGTTCTGAGCAAGCTCACTGTTTGGACCCCATAGGAAACTCAGTAGAGTAGAAGAGTGCTCTTTTCTCTAAAGCAGAGTGTGTTTCTTGAAATGCGAGCTAGCATTTGTTCTGCTGTCCTAAATGGAGTTGAATCCCATGCAGTTTCTGGTACTACGAGCAAGAGTTGTTTTCTGGTAAGAAGATTCACTATTGCGCTGCATTGCCATACACAGGACAAATAGCACTGGCATCTGTTCGCAGCAAGTACAGTGTATTGGACTGAAGAGGATGTACTGTTCTTGTCAGGTTCCTAAGCAGAATTGAACTAGATATGGTCCATGTGTGTAGGAAGCACAGTTCTTTTGTTCTGAGCAAGCTCACTGTTCGGACCCAACAGGAAACACAGTAGAGTAGAAGAGTGCTCTTTTCTCAAAAACAGAGTGTGTTTTTTGTAAGGCAAGCTATCGTTTGTTTCCCAGTCCTAAATGGAGTTGAATCACATGCAGTTTCTGGTCCTACGAGCTAGAGTTGTTTTCTGGTAAGGAAAGTCACTATTCCGCTCCCTTTGCCATACACAGTGCAAATAGCACTCGCGTCTGTTCCCAGCAAGTACAGTGTATCGGACTGAAGAGGAGCTACTGTTCTTCTCAGTTTCCTAAGCAGAGTTAAACTAGATATTGCCCGTGTGTGTAGGAAGCACAGTTCTTTTTTTCTGAGCAAGCTCAATGTTCTGGCCCTATAGGAAACACATTAGAGTAGAATACTGCTCTTTTCTCAAAAGCAGAGTGTGTTTCTTGTAAGGCGAGCTAGAGTTTGTTTCCCAGTCCTAAATGGAGTTGAGTCACAGACAGTTTTTGGTCCTACGAGCAAGAGTTGTTTTCTGGTAAGAAGAGTCACTATTGCGCTCCAAATGCAATACACAGTGCAAATAGCACTCGCATCTGTTCCCAGCATGTACAGTGTATTGGACTGAAGAGGAGCTACTGCTCTTGTCAGTTTCCTAAGCAGAGTTGAGCTAGATATGGTCCATGTGTGTAGGAAGCACAGTTCTTTTGTTCTGAGCAAGCTCACTGTTTGGACCCCATAGGAAACACCATAGAGTAGAAGAGTGCTCTTTTCTCAAAAGCAGAGTGTGTTTCTTGTAAGGCGAGCTAGCGTTTGTTTCCCAGTCCTAAATGGAGTGGAATCACATGCAGCTTCTGGTTCTACGAGCAAGAGTTGTTTTATGGTAAGAATAGTCACTATTGCGCTGCCATTGCCATGCACAGGACAAATAGCACTGGCGTCTGTTCCCAGCAAGTACAGTGCATTGGACTGAAGAGGATCTACTGTTCTTGTCAGGTTCCTAAGCAGAATTGAACTAGATATGGCCGTGTGTGTAGGAAGCACAGTCCTTTTGTTCTGAGCAAGATCACTTTTCGGACCCCTAGGAAACACAGTAGAGTAGAAGAGTGCTCTTTTCTCAAAAGCAGAGTGTGTTTCTTGTAAGGCGAGCTAGCGTTTGTTTCCTAGTCCTAAATGGAGTGGAATCACATGCAGTTTCTGGTCCTACGAGCAAGAGTTGTTTTCTGGCAAGGAAAGTAACTATTGCGCTCCCATTGCCATACACAGTGCAAATAGCAATCGCGTCTGTTCCCAGCAAGTACAGTGTATCGGACTGAAGAGGAGCTATTGTTCTTGTCAGTTTCCTAAGCAGAGTTGAACTAGATAAGGACCGTGTGTTTAGAAAGCACAGTTCTTATGTTCTGAGCAAGCTCACTGTTCTGGCCCTATAGGAAACACAGTAGAGTAGAAGAGTGCTCTTTTCTCAAAAGCAGAGTGTGTTTCTTGTAAGGCGAGCTAGCGTTTGTTTCCTAGTCCTAAATGGAGTTGAATCACATGCAGTTTCTGGTCCTACGAACAAGAGTTGTTTTCTGGTAAGAAAGTCACTATTGCGCTCCCATTGCCATACACAGTGCAAATAGCACTCGCGTCTTTTCCCAGCAAGTACAGTGTATTGGACTGAATAGGAGCTACTGTTCTTGTCAGTTTCCTAAGCAGAGTTGAACTACATATGGTCCTTGTGTGTAGGAAGCACAGTATTTTTGTTCTGAGCAAGCTCACTGTTTGGAAGCCATAGGAAACACAGTAGAGTAGAAGAGTGCTCTTTTCTCTAAAGCAGAGTGTGTTTCTTGTAAGGCGAGCTAGCGTTTTTTTCCCAGTCCTAAATGGAGTGGAATCACATGCAGTTTCTGTCCTACGAGCAAGAGTTGTTTTATGGTAAGAATAGTCACTATTGTGCTGCCATTTCCATACACAGGACAAATAGTACTGGCGTCTGTTCACAGCAAGTACAGTGTATTGGACTGAAGAGGATCTACTGTTCTTGTCAGGTTCCTAAGCAGAATTGAACTAGATATGGCCATGTGTGTAGGAAGCACAGTTCTTTTGTTCTGAGCAAGCTCACTGTTCGGACCCAAAAGGAAACACAGTAGAGTAGAAGAGTGTTCTTTTCTCAAAAGCAGAGTGTGTTTTTTGTAAGGCAAGCTATCGTTTGTTTCCCAGTCCTAAATGGAGTTGAATCACATGTAGTTTCTGGTCCTACGAGCAAGAGTTGTTTTTTGGTAAGGAAAGTCACTATTGTGCTCCCTTTGCCATATTAGTGCAAATAGCACTCGCGTCTGTTCCCAGCAAGTACAGTGTATCGGACTGAAGACGAGCTACAGTTCTTGTCAGTTTCCTAAGCAGAGTTGAACTAGATATGGCCCGTGTGTTTAGGAAGCACAGTTATTATGTTCTGAGCAAGCTCACTGTTCTGGCCCTATAGGAAACACAGTAGAGTAGAAGATTGCTCTTTTCTATAAAGCAGAGTGTGTTTCTTGTTAGGCGAGTTCGCGTTTGTTTCCCAGTCCTAAATGGATTTGAGTCACATGCAGTTTTTGGTCCTATGAGCAAGAGTTGTTTTCTGGTAAGAAGATTCACTATTGAGCTGCCATTGCCATACACAGGACAAATAGCACTGGCATCTGTTCGCAGCAACTACAGTGTATTGGACTGAAGATGATCTACTGTTCTTTTCAGGTTCCTAAGCAGAATTGAACTAGATATGGCCGTGTGTGTAGGAAGCACAGTTCTTTTGTTCTGAGCAAGCTCACTGTTTTGACCCCATAGGAAACACAGTAGAGTAGAAGAGTGCTCTTTTCTCAGAAGCAGAGTGTGTTTCTTGTAAGGCGAGCTAGCATTTGTTTCCCAGTCCTAAATGGCGTTGAATCACATGGAGTGTGTGGTCCTACGAGCAAGAGTTGTTTTCTGGTAAGGAAAGTCACTATTGCGCTCCCTTTGCCATACACAGTGCAAATAGCACTCGCGTCTGTTTCCAGCAAGTACAGTGTATTGGACTGAAGAGGAGCTACTGTTCTTATCAGTTTCCTAAGCAGAGTTGAACTAGATATGGTCCATGTGTGTAGGAAGCACGGTTCTTTGTTCTGAGCAAGCTCACTGTTTGGATCCCATAGGAAACACAGTAGAGTAGAAGAGTGCTCTTTTCTCTAAAGCAGAGTGTGTTTCTTGTAAGGCGAGCTAGCGTTTGTTCTGCTGTCCTAAATGGAGTTGAATCCCATGCAGTTTCTGGTACTACGAGCAAGAGTTGTTTTCTGGTAAGAAGATTCACTATTGCGCTGCCATTGCCATACACAGGACAAATAGCACTGGCATCTGTTCGCAGCAAGTACAGTGTATTGGACTGAAGAGGATGTACTGTTCTTGTCAGGTTCCTAAGCAGAATTGAACTAGATATGGTCCATGTGTGTAGGAAGCACAGTTCTTTTGTTCTGAGCAAGCTCACTGTTCGGACCCAACAGGAAACACAGTAGAGTAGAAGAGTGCTCTTTTCTCAAAAGCAGAGTGTGTTTTTTGTAAGGCAAGCTATCGTTTGTTTCCCAGTCCTAAATGGAGTTGAATCACATGCAGTTTCTGGTCCTACGAGCTAGAGTTGTTTTCTGGTAAGGAAAGTCACTATTGCGCTCCCTTTGCCATACACAGTGCAAATAGCACTCGCGTCTGTTCCCAGCAAGTACGGTGTATCGGACTAAAGAGGAGCTACTGTTCTTCTCAGTTTGCTAAGCAGAGTTAAACTAGATATTGCCCGTGTGTGTAGGAAGCACAGTTCTTTTTTTCTGGGCAAGCTCAATGTTCTGGCCCTATAGGAAACACATTAGAGTAGAATACTGCTCTTTTCTCAAAAGCAGAGTGTGTTTCTTGTAAGGCGAGCTAGAGTTTGTTTCCCAGTCCTAAATGGAGTTGAGTCACATGCAGTTTTTTGTCCTACGAGCAAGAGTTGTTTCCTGGTAAGACGAGTCACTATTGTGCTCCAATTGCCATTCACAGTGCAAATAGCACTCGCATCTGTTCTCAGCAAGTACAGTGTATCGGACTGAAGAGGAGCTACTGTTCTTGTCAGTTTCCTAAGCAGAGTTGAACTAGATATGGCCCGTGTGTGTAGGAAGCACAGTTCTTTTGTTCTGAGCAAGCTCACTTTTCTGGCCCTATAGGAAACACAGTAGAGTAGAAGAGTGCTCTTTTCTCTAAAGCAGAGTGTGTTTCTTGTAAGGCAAGCTCGCGTTTGGTTCCCAGTCCTAAATGGAGTTGAGTCATAGACAGTTTTTGGTCCTATGAGCAAGAGTTGTTTTCTGGTAAGAAGAGTCACTATTGCGCTCCAAATGCCATACACAGTGCAAATAGCACTCGCATCTGTTCCCAGCAAGTACAGTGTATTGGACTGAAGAGGAGTTACTGCTCTTGTCAGTTTCCTAAGCAGAGTTGAACTAGATATGGTCCATGTGTGTAGGAAGCACAGTTCTTTTGTTCTGAGCAAGCTCACTGTTTGGACCCCATAGGAAACACCATAGAGTAGAAGAGTGCTCTTTTCTCAAAAGCAGAGTGTGTTTCTTGTAAGGCGAGCTAGCGTTTGTTTCCCAGTCCTAAATGGAGTGGAATCACATGCAGCTTCTGGTTCTACGAGCAAGAGTTGTTTTATGGTAAGAATAGTCACTATTGTGCTGCCATTGCCATGCACAGGACAAATAGCACTGGCGTCTGTTCCCAGCAAGTACAGTGTATTGGACTGAAGAGGATCTACTGTTCTTGTCAGGTTCCTAAGCAGAATTGAACTAGATATGGCCGTGTGTGTAGGAAGCACAGTGCTTTTGTTCTGAGCAAGATCACTTTTCGGACCCCTAGGAAACACAGTAGAGTAGAAGAGTGCTCTTTTCTCTAAAGCAGAGTGTGTTTCTTGTAAGGCGAGCTAGCATTTGTTTCCTAGTCCTAAATGGAGTTGAATCACATGCAGTTTCTGGTCCTACAAACAAGAGTTGTTTTCTGGTAAGGAAAGTCACTATTGCGCTCCCATTGCCATACACAGTGCAAATAGCACTCGCGTCTTTTCCCAGCAAGTACAGTGTATTTGACTGAAGAGGAGCTACTGTTCTTGTCAGTTTCCTAAGCAGAGTTGAACTACATATGATCCTTGTGTGTAGGAAGCACAGTACTTTTGTTCTGAGCAAGCTCACTGTTTGGAAGCCATCGGAAACACAGTAGAGTAGAAGAGTGCTCTTTTCTCTAAAGCAGAGTGTGTTTCTTGTAAGGCGAGCTAGCGTTTGTTTCCCAGTCCTAAATGGAGTGGAATCACATGTAGTTTCTGTCCTACGAGCAAGAGTTGTTTTATGGTAAGAATAGTCACTATTGTGCTGCCATTTCCATGCACAGGACAAATAGTACTGGCGTCTGTTCGCAGCAAGTACAGTGTATTGGACTGAACAGGATCTACTGTTCTTGTCAGGTTCCTAAGCAGAATTAAACTAGATATGGCCATGTGTGTAGGAAGCACAGTTCTTTTGTTCTGAGCAAGCTCACTGTTTGGAAGCCATCGGAAACACAGGAGAGTAGAAGAGTGCTCTTTTCTCAAAAGCAGAGTGTGTTTTTTGTAGGGCAAGCTATCGTTTGTTTCCCAGTCCTAAATGGAGTTGAATCACATGTATTTTCTGGTCCTACGAGCAAGAGTTGTTTTCTGGTAAGGAAAGTCACTATTGAGCTCCCTTTGCCATACACAGTGCAAATAGCACTCGCGTCTGTTCCCAGCAAGTACAGTGTATCGGACTGAAGAGGAGCTACAGTTCTTGTCAGTTTCCTAAGCAGAGTTGAACTAGATATGGCCCGTGTGTTTAGGAAGCACAGTTATTATGTTCTGAGCAAGCTCACTGTTATGGCCCTATAGGAAACACAGTAGAGTAGAAGAGTGCTCTTTTCTATAAAGCAGAGTGTGTTTCTTGTTAGGCGAGCTCGCGTTTGTTTCCCAGTCCTAAATGGATTTGAGTCACATGCAGTTTTTGGTCCTATGAGCAAGAGTTGTTTTATGGTAAGAAGATTCACTATTGCGCTGCCTTTGCCATACACAGGACAAATAGCACTGGCATCTGTTCGCAGCAACTACAGTGTATTGGACTGAAGAGGATCTACTGTTCTTGTCAGGTTCCTAAGCAGAATTGAACTAGATATGGTCCATGTGTGTAGGAAGCACAGTTCTTTTGTTCTGCGCAAGCTCACTGTTTGGACCCCATAGGAAACACAGTAGAGTACAAGAGTGCTCTTTTCTCAGAAGCAGAGTGTGTTTCTTGTAAGGTGAGCTAGCATTTGTTTCCCAGTCCTAAATGGCGTTGAATCACATGGAGTGTGTGGTCCTACGAGCAAGAGTTGTTTTCTGGTAAGGAAAGTCACTATTGCGCTCCCATTGCCATACACAGTGCAAATAGCACTCGCGTCTTTTCCCAGCAAGTACAGTGTATTGGACTGAATAGGAGCTACTGTTCTTGTCAGTTTCCTAAGCAGAGTTGAACTACATATGGTCCTTGTGTGTAGGAAGCACAGTACTTTTGTTCTGAGAAAGCTCACTGTTTGGAAGCCATAGGAAACACAGTAGAGTAGAAGAGTGCTCTTTTCTCTAAAGCAGAGTGTGTTTCTTGTAAGGCGAGCTAGCGTTTGTTTCCCAGTCCTAAATGGAGTGGAATCACATGCAGCTTCTGGTTCTACGAGCAAGAGTTGTTTTATGTTAAGAATAGTCACTATTGTGCTGCCATTGCCATGCACAGGACAAATAGCACTGGCGTCTGTTCCCAGCAAGTACAGTGTGTTGGACTGAAGAGGATCTACTGTTCTTGTCAGGTTCCTAAGCAGAATTGAACTAGATATGGCCGTGTGTATAGGAAGCACAGTTCTTTGTTCTGAGCAAGCTCACTGTTTGGAAGCCATCGGAAACACAGTAGAGTAGAGAGTGCTCTTTTCTCTAAAGCAGAGTGTGTTTCTTGTAAGGCGAGCTAGCGTTTGTTTCCCAGTCCTAAATGGAGTGGAATCACATGTAGTTTCTGTCCTACGAGAAAGAGTTTTTTTATGGTAAGAATAGTCACTATTGTGCTGCCATTTCCATACACAGGACAAATAGCACTGGCGTCTGTTCGCAGCAAGTACAGTGTATTGGACTGAACAGGATGTACTGTTCCTGTCAGGTTCCTAAGCAGAATTGAACTAGATATGGCCATGTGTGTAGGAAGCACAGTTCTTTTGTTCTGAGCAAGCTCACTGTTCGGACCCAAAAGGAAACACAGTAGAGTAGAAGAGTGCTCTTTTCTCAAAAGCAGAGTGTGTTTCTTGTAAGGCGAGCTAGCATTTGTTTCCCAGTCCTAAATGGAGTTGAATCACATGCAATTTCTGGTCCTATGAGCAAGAGTTGTTTTCTGGCAAGGAAAGTAACTATTGCGCTCCCATTGCCATACACAGTGCAAATAGCACTCGCGTCTGTTCCCAGCAAGTACAGTGTATCGGACTGAAGAGGAGCTATTGTTCTTGTCAGTTTCCTAAGCAGAGTTGAACTAGATAAGGACCGTGTGTTTAGAAAGCACAGTTCTTATATTCTGAGCAAGCTCACTGTTCTGGCCCTATAGGAAACACAGTAGAGTAGAAGAGTGCTCTTTTCTCAAAAGCAGAGTGTGTTTCTTGTAAGGCGAGCTAGCGTTTGTTTCCTAGTCCTAAATGGAGTTGAATCACATGCAGTTTCTGGTCCTACGAACAAGAGTTGTTTTCTGGTAAGAAAGTCACTATTGCGCTCCCATTGCCATACACAGTGCAAATAGCACTCGCGTCTTTTCCCAGCAAGTACAGTGTATTGGACTGAATAGGAGCTACTGTTCTTGTCAGTTTCCTAAGCAGAGTTGAACTACATATGGTCCTTGTGTGTAGGAAGCACAGTACTTTTGTTCTGAGCAAGCATACTGTTTGGAAGCCATAGGAAACACAGTAGAGTAGAAGAGTGCTCTTTTCTCTAAAGCAGAGTGTGTTTCTTGTAAGGCGAGCTAGCGTTTTTTTCCCAGTCCTAAATGGAGTGGAATCACATGCAGTTTCTGTCCTACGAGCAAGAGTTGTTTTATGGTAAGAATAGTCACTATTGTGCTGCCATTTCCATACACAGGACAAATAGTACTGGCGTCTGTTCACAGCAAGTACAGTGTATTGGACTGAAGAGGATCTACTGTTCTTGTCAGGTTCCTAAGCAGAATTGAACTAGATATGGCCATGTGTGTAGGAAGCACAGTTCTTTTGTTCTGAGCAAGCTCACTGTTCGGACCCAAAAGGAAACACAGTAGAGTAGAAGAGTGTTCTTTTCTCAAAAGCAGAGTGTGTTTTTTGTAAGGCAAGCTATCGTTTGTTTCCCAGTCCTAAATGGAGTTGAATCACATGTAGTTTCTGGTCCTACGATCAAGAGTTGTTTTTTGGTAAGGAAAGTCACTATTGTGCTCCCTTTGCCCCATATTAGTGCAAATAGCACTTGCGTCTGTTCCCAGCAAGTACAGTGTATCGGACTGAAGACGAGCTACAGTTCTTGTCAGTTTCCTAAGCAGAGTTGAACTAGATATGGCCCGTGTGTTTAGGAAGCACAGTTATTATGTTCTGAGGCAAGCTCACTGTTCTGGCCCTATAGGAAACACAGTAGAGTAGAAGAGTGCTCTTTTCTATAAAGCAAGTGTGTTTTCTTGTTAGGCGAGTTCGCGTTTGTTTCCAGTCCTAAATGGATTTGAGTCACATGCAGTTTTTGGTCCTATGAGCAAGAGTTGTTTTCTGGTAAGAAGATTCACTATTGAGCTGCCATTGCCATACACAGGACAAATAGCACTGGCATCTGTTCGCAGCAACTACAGTGTTATTGGACTGAAGAGGATCTACTGTTCTTGTCAGGTTCCTAAGCAGAATTGAACTAGATATGGCCGTGTGTGTAGGAAGCACAGTTCTTTTGTTCTGAGCAAGCTCACTGTTGGACCCCATAGGAAACACAGTAGAGTAGAAGAGTGCTCTTTTCTCAGAAGCAGAGTGTGTTTCTTGTAAGGCGAGCTAGCATTTGTTTCCCGTCCTAAATGGCGTTGAATCACATGGAGTGTGTGGTCCTACGAGCAAGAGTTGTTTTCTGGTAAGGAAAGTCACTATTGCGCTCCCTTTGCCATACACAGTGCAAATAGCACTCGCGTCTGTTTCCAGCAAGTACAGTGTATTGGACTGAAGAGGAGCTACTGTCTTATCAGTTTCCTAAGCAGAGTTGAACTAGATATGGTCCATGTGTGTAGGAAGCACGGTTCTTTGTTCTGAGCAAGCTCACTGTTTGGATCCCATAGGAAACACAGTAGAGTAGAAGAGTGCTCTTTTCTCTAAAGCAGAGTGTGTTTCTTGTAAGGCGAGCTAGCGTTTGTTCTGCTGTCCTAAATGGAGTTGAATCCCATGCAGTTTCTGGTACTACGAGCAAGAGTTGTTTTCTGGTAAGAAGATTCACTATTGCGCTGCCATTGCCATACACAGGACAAATAGCACTGGCATCTGTTCGCAGCAAGTACAGTGTATTGGACTGAAGAGGATGTACTGTTCTTGTCAGGTTCCTAAGCAGAATTGAACTAGATATGGTCCATGTGTGTAGGAAGCACAGTTCTTTTGTTCTGAGCAAGCTCACTGTTCGGACCCAACAGGAAACACAGTAGAGTAGAAGAGTGCTCTTTTCTCAAAAGCAGAGTGTGTTTTTTGTAAGGCAAGCTATCGTTTGTTTCCCAGTCCTAAATGGAGTTGAATCACATGCAGTTTCTGGTCCTACGAGCTAGAGTTGTTTTCTGGTAAGGAAAGTCACTATTGCGCTCCCTTTGCCATACACAGTGCAAATAGCACTCGCGTCTGTTCCCAGCAAGTACGGTGTATCGGACTAAAGAGGAGCTACTGTTCTTCTCAGTTTGCTAAGCAGAGTTAAACTAGATATTGCCCGTGTGTGTAGGAAGCACAGTTCTTTTTTTCTGAGCAAGCTCAATGTTCTGGCCCTATAGGAAACACATTAGAGTAGAATACTGCTCTTTTCTCAAAAGCAGAGTGTGTTTCTTGTAAGGCGAGCTAGAGTTTGTTTCCCAGTCCTAAATGGAGTTGAGTCACATGCAGTTTTTTGTCCTACGAGCAAGAGTTGTTTCCTGGTAAGACGAGTCACTATTGTGCTCCAATTGCCATTCACAGTGCAAATAGCACTCGCATCTGTTCTCAGCAAGTACAGTGTATCGGACTGAAGAGGAGCTACTGTTCTTGTCAGTTTCCTAAGCAGAGTTGAACTAGATATGGCCCGTGTGTGTAGGAAGCACAGTTGTTTTGTTCTGAGCAAGCTCACTTTTCTGGCCCTATAGGAAACACAGTAGAGTAGAAGAGTGCTCTTTTCTCTAAAGCAGAGTGTGTTTCTTGTAAGGCAAGCTCGCGTTTGGTTCCCAGTCCTAAATGGAGTGGAATCACATGCAGCTTCTGGTTCTACGAGCAAGAGTTGTTTTCTGGTAAGAATAGTCACTATTGCGCTGCCATTGCCATGCACAGGACAAATAGCACTGGCGTCTGTTCCCAGCAAGTACAGTGTATTGGACTGAAGAGGATCTACTGTTCTTGTCAGGTTCCTAAGCAGAATTGAACTAGATATGGCCGTGTGTGTAGGAAGCACAGTGCTTTTGTTCTGAGCAAGATCACTTTTCGGACCCCTAGGAAACACAGTAGAGTAGAAGAGTGCTCTTTTCTCTAAAGCAGAGTGTGTTTCTTGTAAGGCGAGCTAGCATTTGTTTCCTAGTCCTAAATGGAGTTGAATCACATGCAGTTTCTGGTCCTACAAACAAGAGTTGTTTTCTGGTAAGGAAAGTCACTATTGCGCTCCCATTGCCATACACAGTGCAAATAGCACTCGCGTCTTTTCCCAGCAAGTACAGTGTATTGGACTGAAGAGGAGCTACTGTTCTTGTCAGTTTCCTAAGCAGAGTTGAACTACATATGGTCCTTGTGTGTAGGAAGCACAGTACTTTTGTTCTGAGCAAGCTCACTGTTTGGAAGCCATCGGAAACACAGTAGAGTAGAAGAGTGCTCTTTTCTCTAAAGCAGAGTGTGTTTCTTGTAAGGCGAGCTAGCGTTTGTTTCCCAGTCCTAAATGGAGTGGAATCACATGTAGTTTCTGTCCTACGAGCAAGAGTTGTTTTATGGTAAGAATAGTCACTATTGTGCTGCCATTTCCATGCACAGGACAAATAGTACTGGCGTCTGTTCGCAGCAAGTACAGTGTATTGGACTGAACAGGATCTACTGTTCTTGTCAGGTTCCTAAGCAGAATTAAACTAGATATGGCCATGTGTGTAGGAAGCACAGTTCTTTTGTTCTGAGCAAGCTCACTGTTCGGACCCAAAAGGAAACACAGTAGAGTAGAAGAGTGCTCTTTTCTCAAAAGCAGAGTGTGTTTTTTGTAAGGCAAGATATCGTTTGTTTCCCAGTCCTAAATGGAGTTGAATCACATGTAGTTTCTGGTCCTACGAGCAAGAGTTGTTTTATGGTAAGAATAGTCACTATTGTGCTGCCATTGCCATGCACAGGACAAATAGCACTGGCGTCTGTTCCCAGCAAGTACAGTGTGTTGGACTGAAGAGGATCTACTGTTCTTGTCAGGTTCCTAAGCAGAATTGAACTAGATATGGCCGTGTGTATAGGAAGCACAGTTCTTTGTTCTGAGCAAGCTCACTGTTTGGAAGCCATCGGAAACACAGTAGAGTAGAAGAGTGCTCTTTTCTCTAAAGCAGAGTGTGTTTCTTGCAAGGCGAGCTAGCGTTTGTTTCCCAGTCCTAAATGGAGTGGAATCACATGTAGTTTCTGTCCTACGAGCAAGAGTTGTTTTCTGGTAAGGAAAGTCACTATTGTGCTCCCTTTGCCATACACAGTGCAAATAGCACTCGCGTCTGATCCCAGCAAGTACAGTGTATCGGACTGAAGAGGAGCTACAGTTCTTGTCAGTTTCCTAAGCAGAGTTGAACTAGATATGGCCGGTGTGTTTAGGAAGCACAGTTATTATGTTCTGAGCAAGCTCACTGTTCTGGCCCTATAGGAAACACAGTAGAGTAGAAGAGTGCTCTTTTCTATAAAGCAGAGTGTGTTTCTTGTTAGGCGAGCTCGCGTTTGTTTCCCAGTCCTAAATGGATTTGAGTCACATGCAGTTTTTGGTCCTATGAGCAAGAGTTGTTTTATGGTAAGAAGATTCACTATTGCGCTGCCATTGCCATACACAGGACAAATAGCACTGGCATCTGTTCGCAGCAACTACAGTGTATTGGACTGAAGAGGATCTACTGTTCTTGTCAGGTTCCTAAGCAGAATTGAACTAGATATGGTCCATGTGTGTAGGAAGCACAGTTCTTTTGTTCTGCGCAAGCTCACTGTTTGGACCCCATAGGAAACACAGTAGAGTAGAAGAGTGCTCTTTTCTCAGAAGCAGAGTGTGTTTCTTGTAAGGCGAGCTAGCATTTGTTTCCCAGTCCTAAATGGCGTTGAATCACATGGAGTGTGTGGTCCTACGAGCAAGAGTTGTTTTCTGGTAAGGAAAGTCACTATTGCGCTCCCATTGCCATACACAGTGCAAATAGCACTCGCGTCTTTTCCCAGCAAGTACAGTGTATTGGACTGAATAGGAGCTACTGTTCTTGTCAGTTTCCTAAGCAGAGTTGAACTACATATGGTCCTTGTGTGTAGGAAGCACAGTACTTTTGTTCTGAACAAGCTCACTGTTTGGAAGCCATCGGAAACACAGTAGAGTAGAAGAGTGCTCTTTTCTCTAAAGCAGAGTGTGTTTCTTGTAAGGCGAGCTAGCGTTTGTTTCCCAGTCCTAAATGGAGTGGAATCACATGCAGCTTCTGGTTCTACGAGCAAGAGTAGTTTTATGTTAAGAATAGTCACTATTGTGCTGCCATTGCCATGCACAGGACAAATAGCACTGGCGTCTGTTCCCAGCAAGTACAGTGTGTTGGACTGAAGAGGATCTACTGTTCTTGTCAGGTTCCTAAGCAGAATTGAACTAGATATGGCCGTGTGTATAGGAAGCACAGTTCTTTGTTCTGAGCAAGCTCACTGTTTGGAAGCCATCGGAAACACAGTAGAGTAGAAGAGTGCTCTTTTCTCTAAAGCAGAGTGTGTTTCTTGTAAGGCGAGCTAGCGTTTGTTTCCCAGTCCTAAATGGAGTGGAATCACATGTAGTTTCTGTCCTACGAGCAAGAGTTGTTTTATGGTAAGAATAGTCACTATTGTGCTGCCATTTCCATACACAGGACAAATAGCACTGGCGTCTGTTCCCAGCAAGTACAGTGTATTGGACTGAACAGGATCTACTGTTCTTGTCAGGTTCCTAAGCAGAATTGAACTAGATATGGCCATGTGTGTAGGAAGCACAGTTCTTTTGTTCTGAGCAAGCTCACTGTTCGGACCCAAAAGGAAACACAGTAGAGTAGAAGAGTGCTCTTTTCTCAAAAGCAGAGTGTGTTTTTTATAAGGAAAGCTATCGTTTGTTTCCCAGTCCTAAATGGAGTTGAATCACATGTAGTTTCTGGTCCTACGAGCAAGAGTTGTTTTCTGGTAAGGAAAGTCACTATTGTGCTCCCTTTGCCATACACAGTGCAAATAGCACTCGCATCTGTTCCCAGCAAGTACAGTGTATTGGACTGAAGAGGAGCTACTGTTCTTGTCAGTTTCCTAAGCAGAGTTGAACTAGATATGGCCCGTGTGTTTAGGAAGAACAGTTATTGTGTTCTGAGCAAGCTCACTGTTCTGGCCCTATAGGAAACACAGTAGAGTAGAAGAGTGCTCTTTTCTATAAAGCAGAGTGTGTTTCTTGTAAGGCAAGCTCGCATTTGTTTCCCAGTCCTAAATGGATTTGAGTCACATGCAGTTTTTGTTCCTATGAGCAAGAGTTGTTTTCTGGTAAGAAGTGTCACTATTGTGCTCCAAATGCCATACACAGTGCAAATAGCGCTCGCGTCTGTTCCCAGCATGTACAGTATATTGGACTGAATAGGAGCTACTGTTCCTGTCAGTTTCCTAAGCAGAGTTGAACTAGATATGGTCGATTGTGTAGGAAGCACAGTTCTTTTGTTCTGAGCAAGCTCACTGTTTGGACCCCATAGGAAACACAGTAGAGTAGAAGAGTGCTCTTTTCTATAAAGCAGAGTGTGTTTCTTTTAAGGCGAGCTAGCATTTGTTTCCCAGTCCTAAATGGCGTTGAATCACATGGAGTGTGTGGTCCTAGGAGCAAGAGTTGTTTTCTGGAAAGGAAAGTCACTATTGCGCTCCCTTTGCCATACACAGTGCAAATCGCACTCGCGTCTGTTTCCAGCAAGTACAGTGTATCGGACTGAAGAGGAGCTACTGTTCTTATCAGTTTCCTAAGCAGAGTTGAACTAGATATGGTCCATGTGTGTAGGAAGCACAGTTCTTTGTTCTGAGCAAGCTCACTGTTTGGTACCATAGGAAACACAGTAGAGTAGAAGAGTGCTCTTTTCTCTAAAGCAGAGTGTGTTTCTTGTAAGGCGAGCTAGCGTTTGTTCTGCTGTCCTAAATGGAGTTGAATCCCATGCAGTTTCTGGTACTACGAGCAAGAGTTGTTTTCTGGTAAGAAGATTCACTATTGCGCTGCCATTGCCATACACAGGACAAATAGCACTGGCATCTGTTCGCAGCAAGAACAGTGTATTGGACTGAAGAGGATGTACTGTTCTTGTCAGGTTCCTAAGCAGAATTGAACTAGATATGGTCCATGTGTTTAGGAAGCACAGTTCTTTTGTTCTGAGCAAGCTCACTGTTCGGACCCAACAGGAAACACAGTAGAGTAGAAGAGTGCACTTTTCTCAAAAGCAGAGTGTGTTTCTTGTAAGGCGAGCTATCGTTTGTTTCCCAGTCCTAAATGGAGTTGAATCACATGCAGTTTCTGGTCCTACGAGCTAGAGTTGTTTTCTGGTAAGGAAAGTCACTATTGCGCTCCCTTTGCCATACACAGTGCAAATAGCACTCGCGTCTGTTCCCAGCAAGTACAGTGTATCGGACTAAAGAGGAGCTACTGTTCTTCTCAGTTTCCTAAGCAGAGTTAAACTAGATATTGCCCGTGTGTGTAGGAAGCACAGTTCTTTTTTTCTGAGCAAGCTCAATGTTCTGGCCCTATAGGAAACACATTAGAGTAGAATACTGCTCTTTTCTCAAAAGCAGAGTGTGTTTCTTGTAAGGCGAGCTAGAGTTTGTTTCCCAGTCCTAAATGGAGTTGAGTCACATGCAGTTTTTTGTCCTACGAGCAAGAGTTGTTTTCTGGTAAGATGAGTCACTATTGTAATCCAATTGCCATTCACAGTGCAAATATCACTCGCATCTGTTCTCAGCAAGTACAGTGTATTGGACTGAAGAGGAGCTACTGTTCTTGTCAGTTTCCTAAGCAGAGTTGAACTAGATATGGCCCGTGTGTGTAGGAAGCACAGTTCTTTTGTTCTGAGCAAGCTCACTTTTCTGGCCCTATAGGAAACACAGTAGAGTAGAAGAGTGCTCTTTTCTCTAAAGCAGAGTGTGTTTCTTGTAAGGCAAGCTCGCGTTTGGTTCCCAGTCCTAAATGGAGTTGAGTCATAGACAGTTTTTGGTCCTATGAGCAAGAGTTGTTTTCTGGTAAGAAGAGTCACTATTGCGCTCCAAATGCCATACACAGTGCAAATAGCACTCGCATCTGTTCCCAGCAAGTACAGTGTATTGGACTGAAGAGGAGTTACTGCTCTTGTCAGTTTCCTAAGCAGAGTTGAACTAGATATGGTCCATGTGTGTAGGAAGCACAGTTCTTTTGTTCTGAGCAAGCTCACTGTTTGGACCCCATAGGAAACACCATAGAGTAGAAGAGTGCTCTTTTCTCAAAAGCAGAGTGTGTTTCTTGTAAGGCGAGCTAGCGTTTGTTTCCCAGTCCTAAATGGAGTGGAATCACATGCAGCTTCTGGTTCTACGAGCAAGAGTTGTTTTATGGTAAGAATAGTCACTATTGTGCTGCCATTGCCATGCACAGGACAAATAGCACTGGCGTCTGTTCCCAGCAAGTACAGTGTATTGGACTGAAGAGGATCTACTGTTCTTGTCAGGTTCCTAAGCAGAATTGAACTAGATATGGCCGTGTGTGTAGGAAGCACAGTGCTTTTGTTCTGAGCAAGATCACTTTTCGGACCCCTAGGAAACACAGTAGAGTAGAAGAGTGCTCTTTTCTCTAAAGCAGAGTGTGTTTCTTGTAAGGCGAGCTAGCATTTGTTTCCTAGTCCTAAATGGAGTTGAATCACATGCAGTTTCTGGTCCTACAAACAAGAGTTGTTTTCTGGTAAGGAAAGTCACTATTGCGCTCCCATTGCCATACACAGTGCAAATAGCACTCGCGTCTTTTCCCAGCAAGTACAGTGTATTTGACTGAAGAGGAGCTACTGTTCTTGTCAGTTTCCTAAGCAGAGTTGAACTACATATGATCCTTGTGTGTAGGAAGCACAGTACTTTTGTTCTGAGCAAGCTCACTGTTTGGAAGCCATCGGAAACACAGTAGAGTAGAAGAGTGCTCTTTTCTCTAAAGCAGAGTGTGTTTCTTGTAAGGCGAGCTAGCGTTTGTTTCCCAGTCCTAAATGGAGTGGAATCACATGTAGTTTCTGTCCTACGAGCAAGAGTTGTTTTATGGTAAGAATAGTCACTATTGTGCTGCCATTTCCATGCACAGGACAAATAGTACTGGCGTCTGTTCACAGCAAGTACAGTGTATTGGACTGAACAGGATCTACTGTTCTTGTCAGGTTCCTAAGCAGAATTAAACTAGATATGGCCATGTGTGTAGGAAGCACAGTTCTTTTGTTCTGAGCAAGCTCACTGTTTGGAAGCCATCGGAAACACAGGAGAGTAGAAGAGTGCTCTTTTCTCAAAAGCAGAGTGTGTTTTTTGTAGGGCAAGCTATCGTTTGTTTCCCAGTCCTAAATGGAGTTGAATCACATGTATTTTCTGGTCCTACGAGCAAGAGTTGTTTTCTGGTAAGGAAAGTCACTATTGTGCTCCCTTTGCCATACACAGTGCAAATAGCACTCGCGTCTGTTCCCAGCAAGTACAGTGTATCGGACTGAAGAGGAGCTACAGTTCTTGTCAGTTTCCTAAGCAGAGTTGAACTAGATATGGCCCGTGTGTTTAGGAAGCACAGTTATTATGTTCTGAGCAAGCTCACTGTTATGGCCCTATAGGAAACACAGTAGAGTAGAAGAGTGCTCTTTTCTATAAAGCAGAGTGTGTTTCTTGTTAGGCGAGCTCGCGTTTGTTTCCCAGTCCTAAATGGATTTGAGTCACATGCAGTTTTTGGTCCTATGAGCAAGAGTTGTTTTATGGTAAGAAGATTCACTATTGCGCTGCCTTTGCCATACACAGGACAGATAGCACTGGCATCTGTTCGCAGCAACTACAGTGTATTGGACTGAAGAGGATCTACTGTTCTTGTCAGGTTCCTAAGCAGAATTGAACTAGATATGGTCCATGTGTGTAGGAAGCACAGTTCTTTTGTTCTGCGCAAGCTCACTGTTTGGACCCCATAGGAAACACAGTAGAGTACAAGAGTGCTCTTTTCTCAGAAGCAGAGTGTGTTTCTTGTAAGGTGAGCTAGCATTTGTTTCCCAGTCCTAAATGGCGTTGAATCACATGGAGTGTGTGGTCCTACGAGCAAGAGTTGTTTTCTGGTAAGGAAAGTCACTATTGCGCTCCCATTGCCATACACAGTGCAAATAGCACTCGCGTCTTTTCCCAGCAAGTACAGTGTATTGGACTGAATAGGAGCTACTGTTCTTGTCAGTTTCCTAAGCAGAGTTGAACTACATATGGTCCTTGTGTGTAGGAAGCACAGTACTTTTGTTCTGAGAAAGCTCACTGTTTGGAAGCCATAGGAAACACAGTAGAGTAGAAGAGTGCTCTTTTCTCTAAAGCAGAGTGTGTTTCTTGTAAGGCGAGCTAGCGTTTGTTTCCCAGTCCTAAATGGAGTGGAATCACATGCAGCTTCTGGTTCTACGAGCAAGAGTTGTTTTATGTTAAGAATAGTCACTATTGTGCTGCCATTGCCATGCACAGGACAAATAGCACTGGCGTCTGTTCCCAGCAAGTACAGTGTGTTGGACTGAAGAGGATCTACTGTTCTTGTCAGGTTCCTAAGCAGAATTGAACTAGATATGGCCGTGTGTATAGGAAGCACAGTTCTTTGTTCTGAGCAAGCTCACTGTTTGGAAGCCATCGGAAACACAGTAGAGTAGAGAGTGCTCTTTTCTCTAAAGCAGAGTGTGTTTCTTGTAAGGCGAGCTAGCGTTTGTTTCCCAGTCCTAAATGGAGTGGAATCACATGTAGTTTCTGTCCTACGAGAAAGAGTTTTTTTATGGTAAGAATAGTCACTATTGTGCTGCCATTTCCATACACAGGACAAATAGCACTGGCGTCTGTTCGCAGCAAGTACAGTGTATTGGACTGAACAGGATGTACTGTTCTTGTCAGGTTCCTAAGCAGAATTGAACTAGATATGGCCATGTGTGTAGGAAGCACAGTTCTTTTGTTCTGAGCAAGCTCACTGTTCGGACCCAAAAGGAAACACAGTAGAGTAGAAGAGTGCTCTTTTCTCAAAAGCAGAGTGTGTTTCTTGTAAGGCGAGCTAGCATTTGTTTCCCAGTCCTAAATGGAGTTGAATCACATGCAATTTCTGGTCCTATGAGCAAGAGTTGTTTTCTGGCAAGGAAAGTAACTATTGTGCTCCCATTGCCATACACAGTGCAAATAGCACTCGCGTCTGTTCCCAGCAAGTACAGTGTATCGGACTGAAGAGGAGCTATTGTTCTTGTCAGTTTCCTAAGCAGAGTTGAACTAGATAAGGACCGTGTGTTTAGAAAGCACAGTTCTTATATTCTGAGCAAGCTCACTGTTCTGGCCCTATAGGAAACACAGTAGAGTAGAAGAGTGCTCTTTTCTCAAAAGCAGAGTGTGTTTCTTGTAAGGCGAGCTAGCGTTTGTTTCCTAGTCCTAAATGGAGTTGAATCACATGCAGTTTCTGGTCCTACGAACAAGAGTTGTTTTCTGGTAAGAAAGTCACTATTGCGCTCCCATTGCCATACACAGTGCAAATAGCACTCGCGTCTTTTCCCAGCAAGTACAGTGTATTGGACTGAATAGGAGCTACTGTTCTTGTCAGTTTCCTAAGCAGAGTTGAACTACATATGGTCCTTGTGTGTAGGAAGCACAGTACTTTTGTTCTGAGCAAGCATACTGTTTGGAAGCCATAGGAAACACAGTAGAGTAGAAGAGTGCTCTTTTCTCTAAAGCAGAGTGTGTTTCTTGTAAGGCGAGCTAGCGTTTTTTTCCCAGTCCTAAATGGAGTGGAATCACATGCAGTTTCTGTCCTACGAGCAAGAGTTGTTTTATGGTAAGAATAGTCACTATTGTGCTGCCATTTCCATACACAGGACAAATAGTACTGGCGTCTGTTCACAGCAAGTACAGTGTATTGGACTGAAGAGGATCTACTGTTCTTGTCAGGTTCCTAAGCAGAATTGAACTAGATATGGCCATGTGTGTAGGAAGCACAGTTCTTTTGTTCTGAGCAAGCTCACTGTTCGGACCCAAAAGGAAACACAGTAGAGTAGAAGAGTGTTCTTTTCTCAAAAGCAGAGTGTGTTTTTTGTAAGGCAAGCTATCGTTTGTTTCCCAGTCCTAAATGGAGTTGAATCACATGTAGTTTCTGGTCCTACGATCAAGAGTTGTTTTTTGGTAAGGAAAGTCACTATTGTGCTCCCTTTGCCATATTAGTGCAAATAGCACTTGCGTCTGTTCCCAGCAAGTACAGTGTATCGGACTGAAGACGAGCTACAGTTCTTGTCAGTTTCCTAAGCAGAGTTGAACTAGATATGGCCCGTGTGTTTAGGAAGCACAGTTATTATGTTCTGAGCAAGCTCACTGTTCTGGCCCTATAGGAAACACAGTAGAGTAGAAGAGTGCTCTTTTCTATAAAGCAGAGTGTGTTTCTTGTTAGGCGAGTTCGCGTTTGTTTCCCAGTCCTAAATGGATTTGAGTCACATGCAGTTTTTGGTCCTATGAGCAAGAGTTGTTTTCTGGTAAGAAGATTCACTATTGAGCTGCCATTGCCATACACAGGACAAATAGCACTGGCATCTGTTCGCAGCAACTACAGTGTATTGGACTGAAGAGGATCTACTGTTCTTGTCAGGTTCCTAAGCAGAATTGAACTAGATATGGCCGTGTGTGTAGGAAGCACAGTTCTTTTGTTCTGAGCAAGCTCACTGTTTGGACCCCATAGGAAACACAGTAGAGTAGAAGAGTGCTCTTTTCTCAGAAGCAGACTGTGTTTCTTGTAAGGCGAGCTAGCATTTGTTTCCCAGTCCTAAATGGCGTTGAATCACATGGAGTGTGTGGTCCTACGAGCAAGAGTTGTTTTCTGGTAAGGAAAGTCACTATTGCGCTCCCTTTGCCATACACAGTGCAAATAGCACTCGCGTCTGTTTCCAGCAAGTACAGTGTATTGGACTGAAGAGGAGCTACTGTTCTTATCAGTTTCCTAAGCAGAGTTGAACTAGATATGGTCCATGTGTGTAGGAAGCACGGTTCTTTGTTCTGAGCAAGCTCACTGTTTGGATCCCATAGGAAACACAGTAGAGTAGAAGAGTGCTCTTTTCTCTAAAGCAGAGTGTGTTTCTTGTAAGGCGAGCTAGCGTTTGTTCTGCTGTCCTAAATGGAGTTGAATCCCATGCAGTTTCTGGTACTACGAGCAAGAGTTGTTTTCTGGTAAGAAGATTCACTATTGCGCTGCCATTGCCATACACAGGACAAATAGCACTGGCATCTGTTCGCAGCAAGTACAGTGTATTGGACTGAAGAGGATGTACTGTTCTTGTCAGGTTCCTAAGCAGAATTGAACTAGATATGGTCCATGTGTGTAGGAAGCACAGTTCTTTTGTTCTGAGCAAGCTCACTGTTCGGACCCAACAGGAAACACAGTAGAGTAGAAGAGTGCTCTTTTCTCAAAAGCAGAGTGTGTTTTTTGTAAGGCAAGCTATCGTTTGTTTCCCAGTCCTAAATGGAGTTGAATCACATGCAGTTTCTGGTCCTACGAGCTAGAGTTGTTTTCTGGTAAGGAAAGTCACTATTGCGCTCCCTTTGCCATACACAGTGCAAATAGCACTCGCGTCTGTTCCCAGCAAGTACGGTGTATCGGACTAAAGAGGAGCTACTGTTCTTCTCAGTTTGCTAAGCAGAGTTAAACTAGATATTGCCCGTGTGTGTAGGAAGCACAGTTCTTTTTTTCTGAGCAAGCTCAATGTTCTGGCCCTATAGGAAACACATTAGAGTAGAATACTGCTCTTTTCTCAAAAGCAGAGTGTGTTTCTTGTAAGGCGAGCTAGAGTTTGTTTCCCAGTCCTAAATGGAGTTGAGTCACATGCAGTTTTTTGTCCTACGAGCAAGAGTTGTTTCCTGGTAAGACGAGTCACTATTGTGCTCCAATTGCCATTCACAGTGCAAATAGCACTCGCATCTGTTCTCAGCAAGTACAGTGTATCGGACTGAAGAGGAGCTACTGTTCTTGTCAGTTTCCTAAGCAGAGTTGAACTAGATATGGCCCGTGTGTGTAGGAAGCACAGTTGTTTTGTTCTGAGCAAGCTCACTTTTCTGGCCCTATAGGAAACACAGTAGAGTAGAAGAGTGCTCTTTTCTCTAAAGCAGAGTGTGTTTCTTGTAAGGCAAGCTCGCGTTTGGTTCCCAGTCCTAAATGGAGTGGAATCACATGCAGCTTCTGGTTCTACGAGCAAGAGTTGTTTTCTGGTAAGAATAGTCACTATTGCGCTGCCATTGCCATGCACAGGACAAATAGCACTGGCGTCTGTTCCCAGCAAGTACAGTGTATTGGACTGAAGAGGATCTACTGTTCTTGTCAGGTTCCTAAGCAGAATTGAACTAGATATGGCCGTGTGTGTAGGAAGCACAGTGCTTTTGTTCTGAGCAAGATCACTTTTCGGACCCCTAGGAAACACAGTAGAGTAGAAGAGTGCTCTTTTCTCTAAAGCAGAGTGTGTTTCTTGTAAGGCGAGCTAGCATTTGTTTCCTAGTCCTAAATGGAGTTGAATCACATGCAGTTTCTGGTCCTACAAACAAGAGTTGTTTTCTGGTAAGGAAAGTCACTATTGCGCTCCCATTGCCATACACAGTGCAAATAGCACTCGCGTCTTTTCCCAGCAAGTACAGTGTATTGGACTGAAGAGGAGCTACTGTTCTTGTCAGTTTCCTAAGCAGAGTTGAACTACATATGGTCCTTGTGTGTAGGAAGCACAGTACTTTTGTTCTGAGCAAGCTCACTGTTTGGAAGCCATCGGAAACACAGTAGAGTAGAAGAGTGCTCTTTTCTCTAAAGCAGAGTGTGTTTCTTGTAAGGCGAGCTAGCGTTTGTTTCCCAGTCCTAAATGGAGTGGAATCACATGTAGTTTCTGTCCTACGAGCAAGAGTTGTTTTATGGTAAGAATAGTCACTATTGTGCTGCCATTTCCATGCACAGGACAAATAGTACTGGCGTCTGTTCGCAGCAAGTACAGTGTATTGGACTGAACAGGATCTACTGTTCTTGTCAGGTTCCTAAGCAGAATTAAACTAGATATGGCCATGTGTGTAGGAAGCACAGTTCTTTTGTTCTGAGCAAGCTCACTGTTCGGACCCAAAAGGAAACACAGTAGAGTAGAAGAGTGCTCTTTTCTCAAAAGCAGAGTGTGTTTTTTGTAAGGCAAGATATCGTTTGTTTCCCAGTCCTAAATGGAGTTGAATCACATGTAGTTTCTGGTCCTACGAGCAAGAGTTGTTTTATGGTAAGAATAGTCACTATTGTGCTGCCATTGCCATGCACAGGACAAATAGCACTGGCGTCTGTTCCCAGCAAGTACAGTGTGTTGGACTGAAGAGGATCTACTGTTCTTGTCAGGTTCCTAAGCAGAATTGAACTAGATATGGCCGTGTGTATAGGAAGCACAGTTCTTTGTTCTGAGCAAGCTCACTGTTTGGAAGCCATCGGAAACACAGTAGAGTAGAAGAGTGCTCTTTTCTCTAAAGCAGAGTGTGTTTCTTGCAAGGCGAGCTAGCGTTTGTTTCCCAGTCCTAAATGGAGTGGAATCACATGTAGTTTCTGTCCTACGAGCAAGAGTTGTTTTCTGGTAAGGAAAGTCACTATTGTGCTCCCTTTGCCATACACAGTGCAAATAGCACTCGCGTCTGATCCCAGCAAGTACAGTGTATCGGACTGAAGAGGAGCTACAGTTCTTGTCAGTTTCCTAAGCAGAGTTGAACTAGATATGGCCGGTGTGTTTAGGAAGCACAGTTATTATGTTCTGAGCAAGCTCACTGTTCTGGCCCTATAGGAAACACAGTAGAGTAGAAGAGTGCTCTTTTCTATAAAGCAGAGTGTGTTTCTTGTTAGGCGAGCTCGCGTTTGTTTCCCAGTCCTAAATGGATTTGAGTCACATGCAGTTTTTGGTCCTATGAGCAAGAGTTGTTTTATGGTAAGAAGATTCACTATTGCGCTGCCATTGCCATACACAGGACAAATAGCACTGGCATCTGTTCGCAGCAACTACAGTGTATTGGACTGAAGAGGATCTACTGTTCTTGTCAGGTTCCTAAGCAGAATTGAACTAGATATGGTCCATGTGTGTAGGAAGCACAGTTCTTTTGTTCTGCGCAAGCTCACTGTTTGGACCCCATAGGAAACACAGTAGAGTAGAAGAGTGCTCTTTTCTCAGAAGCAGAGTGTGTTTCTTGTAAGGCGAGCTAGCATTTGTTTCCCAGTCCTAAATGGCGTTGAATCACATGGAGTGTGTGGTCCTACGAGCAAGAGTTGTTTTCTGGTAAGGAAAGTCACTATTGCGCTCCCATTGCCATACACAGTGCAAATAGCACTCGCGTCTTTTCCCAGCAAGTACAGTGTATTGGACTGAATAGGAGCTACTGTTCTTGTCAGTTTCCTAAGCAGAGTTGAACTACATATGGTCCTTGTGTGTAGGAAGCACAGTACTTTTGTTCTGAACAAGCTCACTGTTTGGAAGCCATCGGAAACACAGTAGAGTAGAAGAGTGCTCTTTTCTCTAAAGCAGAGTGTGTTTCTTGTAAGGCGAGCTAGCGTTTGTTTCCCAGTCCTAAATGGAGTGGAATCACATGCAGCTTCTGGTTCTACGAGCAAGAGTAGTTTTATGTTAAGAATAGTCACTATTGTGCTGCCATTGCCATGCACAGGACAAATAGCACTGGCGTCTGTTCCCAGCAAGTACAGTGTGTTGGACTGAAGAGGATCTACTGTTCTTGTCAGGTTCCTAAGCAGAATTGAACTAGATATGGCCGTGTGTATAGGAAGCACAGTTCTTTGTTCTGAGCAAGCTCACTGTTTGGAAGCCATCGGAAACACAGTAGAGTAGAAGAGTGCTCTTTTCTCTAAAGCAGAGTGTGTTTCTTGTAAGGCGAGCTAGCGTTTGTTTCCCAGTCCTAAATGGAGTGGAATCACATGTAGTTTCTGTCCTACGAGCAAGAGTTGTTTTATGGTAAGAATAGTCACTATTGTGCTGCCATTTCCATACACAGGACAAATAGCACTGGCGTCTGTTCCCAGCAAGTACAGTGTATTGGACTGAACAGGATCTACTGTTCTTGTCAGGTTCCTAAGCAGAATTGAACTAGATATGGCCATGTGTGTAGGAAGCACAGTTCTTTTGTTCTGAGCAAGCTCACTGTTCGGACCCAAAAGGAAACACAGTAGAGTAGAAGAGTGCTCTTTTCTCAAAAGCAGAGTGTGTTTTTTATAAGGAAAGCTATCGTTTGTTTCCCAGTCCTAAATGGAGTTGAATCACATGTAGTTTCTGGTCCTACGAGCAAGAGTTGTTTTCTGGTAAGGAAAGTCACTATTGTGCTCCCTTTGCCATACACAGTGCAAATAGCACTCGCATCTGTTCCCAGCAAGTACAGTGTATTGGACTGAAGAGGAGCTACTGTTCTTGTCAGTTTCCTAAGCAGAGTTGAACTAGATATGGCCCGTGTGTTTAGGAAGAACAGTTATTGTGTTCTGAGCAAGCTCACTGTTCTGGCCCTATAGGAAACACAGTAGAGTAGAAGAGTGCTCTTTTCTATAAAGCAGAGTGTGTTTCTTGTAAGGCAAGCTCGCATTTGTTTCCCAGTCCTAAATGGATTTGAGTCACATGCAGTTTTTGTTCCTATGAGCAAGAGTTGTTTTCTGGTAAGAAGTGTCACTATTGTGCTCCAAATGCCATACACAGTGCAAATAGCGCTCGCGTCTGTTCCCAGCATGTACAGTATATTGGACTGAATAGGAGCTACTGTTCCTGTCAGTTTCCTAAGCAGAGTTGAACTAGATATGGTCGATTGTGTAGGAAGCACAGTTCTTTTGTTCTGAGCAAGCTCACTGTTTGGACCCCATAGGAAACACAGTAGAGTAGAAGAGTGCTCTTTTCTATAAAGCAGAGTGTGTTTCTTTTAAGGCGAGCTAGCATTTGTTTCCCAGTCCTAAATGGCGTTGAATCACATGGAGTGTGTGGTCCTAGGAGCAAGAGTTGTTTTCTGGAAAGGAAAGTCACTATTGCGCTCCCTTTGCCATACACAGTGCAAATCGCACTCGCGTCTGTTTCCAGCAAGTACAGTGTATCGGACTGAAGAGGAGCTACTGTTCTTATCAGTTTCCTAAGCAGAGTTGAACTAGATATGGTCCATGTGTGTAGGAAGCACAGTTCTTTGTTCTGAGCAAGCTCACTGTTTGGTACCATAGGAAACACAGTAGAGTAGAAGAGTGCTCTTTTCTCTAAAGCAGAGTGTGTTTCTTGTAAGGCGAGCTAGCGTTTGTTCTGCTGTCCTAAATGGAGTTGAATCCCATGCAGTTTCTGGTACTACGAGCAAGAGTTGTTTTCTGGTAAGAAGATTCACTATTGCGCTGCCATTGCCATACACAGGACAAATAGCACTGGCATCTGTTCGCAGCAAGAACAGTGTATTGGACTGAAGAGGATGTACTGTTCTTGTCAGGTTCCTAAGCAGAATTGAACTAGATATGGTCCATGTGTTTAGGAAGCACAGTTCTTTTGTTCTGAGCAAGCTCACTGTTCGGACCCAACAGGAAACACAGTAGAGTAGAAGAGTGCACTTTTCTCAAAAGCAGAGTGTGTTTCTTGTAAGGCGAGCTATCGTTTGTTTCCCAGTCCTAAATGGAGTTGAATCACATGCAGTTTCTGGTCCTACGAGCTAGAGTTGTTTTCTGGTAAGGAAAGTCACTATTGCGCTCCCTTTGCCATACACAGTGCAAATAGCACTCGCGTCTGTTCCCAGCAAGTACAGTGTATCGGACTAAAGAGGAGCTACTGTTCTTCTCAGTTTCCTAAGCAGAGTTAAACTAGATATTGCCCGTGTGTGTAGGAAGCACAGTTCTTTTTTTCTGAGCAAGCTCAATGTTCTGGCCCTATAGGAAACACATTAGAGTAGAATACTGCTCTTTTCTCAAAAGCAGAGTGTGTTTCTTGTAAGGCGAGCTAGAGTTTGTTTCCCAGTCCTAAATGGAGTTGAGTCACATGCAGTTTTTTGTCCTACGAGCAAGAGTTGTTTTCTGGTAAGATGAGTCACTATTGTATTCCAATTGCCATTCACAGTGCAAATATCACTCGCATCTGTTCTCAGCAAGTACAGTGTATTGGACTGAAGAGGAGCTACTGTTCTTGTCAGTTTCCTAAGCAGAGTTGAACTAGATATGGCCCGTGTGTGTAGGAAGCACAGTTCTTTTGTTCTGAGCAAGCTCAATTTTCTGGCCCTATAGGAAACACAGTAGAGTAGAAGAGTGCTCTTTTCTCTAAAGCAGAGTGTGTTTCTTGTAAGGTGAGCTCGCGTTTGGTTCCCAGTCCTAAATGGAGTTGAGTCACAGACAGTTTTTGGTCCTACGAGCAAGAGTTGTTTTCTGGTAAGAAGAGTCACTATTGTGCTCCAAATGCCATACACAGTGCAAATAGCACTCGCATCTGTTCCCAGCAAGTACAGTGTATTGGACTGAAGAGGAGCTACTGCTCTTGTCAGTTTCCTAAGCAGAGTTGAACTAGATATGGTCCATGTGTGTAGGAAGCACAGTTCTTTTGTTCTGAGCAAGCTCACTGTTTGGACCCCATAGGAAACACCATAGAGTACAAGAGTGCTCTTTTCTCAAAAGCAGAGTGTGTTTCTTGTAAGGCGAGCTAGCGTTTGTTTCCCAGTCCTAAATGGAGTTGAATCACATGCAGCTTCTGGTTCTACGAGCAAGAGTTTTTTTATGGTATGTATAGTCACTATTGCGCTGCCATTGCCATGCACAGGACAAATAGCACTGGCGTCTGTTCCCAGCAAGTACAGTGTATTGGACTGAAGAGGATCTACTGTTCTTGTCAGGTTCCTAAGCAGAATTGAACTAGATATGGCCGTGTGTGTAGGAAGCACAGTGCTTTTGTTCTGAGCAAGATCACTTTTCGGACCCCTAGGAAACACAGTAGAGTAGAAGAGTGCTCTTTTCTCAAAAGCAGAGTGTGTTTCTTGTAAGGCGAGCTAGCGTTTGTTTCCCAGTCCTAAATGGAGTTGAATCACATTCAATTTCTGGTCCTACGAGCAAGAGTTGTTTTCTAGTAAGGAAAGTAACTATTGCGCTCCCATTGCCATACACAGTGCAAATAGCACTCGCGTCTGTTCCCAGCAAGTACAGTGTATCGGACTGAAGAGGAGCTACTGTTCTTGTCAGTTTCCTAAGCAGAGTTGAACTAGATAAGGACCGTGTGTTTAGAAAGCACAGTTCTTATGTTCTGAGCAAGCTCACTGTTCTGGCCCTATAGGAAACACAGTAGAGTAGAAGAGTGCTCTTTTCTCAAAAGCAGAGTGTGTTTCTTGTAAGGCGAGCTAGCGTTTGTTTCCTAGTCCTAAATGGAGTTGAATCACATGCAGTTTCTGGTCCTACGAACAAGAGTTGTTTTCTGGTAAGGAAAGTCACTATTGCGCTCCCATTGCCATACACAGTGCAAATAGCACTCGCGTCTTTTCCCAGCAAGTACAGTGTATTGGACTGAACAGGAGCTACTGTTCTTGTCAGTTTCCTAAGCAGAGTTGAACTACATATGGTCCTTGTGTGTAGGAAGCACAGTACTTTTGTTCTGAGCAAGCTCACTGTTTGGAAGCCATAGGAAACACAGTAGAGTAGAAGAGTGCTCTTTTCTCTAAAGCAGAGTGTGTTTCTTGTAAGGCGAGCTAGCGTTTGTTTCCCAGTCCTAAATGGAGTGGAATCACATGCAGTTTCTGTCCTACGAGCAAGAGTTGTTTTATGGTAAGAATAGTCACTATTGTGCTGCCATTTCCATACACAGGACAAATAGTACTGGCGTCTGTTTGCAGCAAGTACAGTGTATTGGACTGAACAGGATCTACTGTTCTTGTCAGGTTCCTAAGCAGAATTGAACTAGATATGGCCGTGTGTGTAGGAAGCACAGTTCTTTTGTTCTGAGCAAGCTCACTGTTTGGACCCCATAGGAAACACAGTAGAGTAGAAGAGTGCTCTTTTCTCAAAAGCAGAGTGTGTTTCTTGTAAGGCAAGCTAGCGTTTGTTTCCCAGTCCTAAATGGAGTTGAATCACATGCAGTTTCTGGTCCTACGAGCAAGAGTTGTTTTATGGTAAGGAAAGTCACTATTGCGTTCCCTTTGCCATACACAGTGCAAATAGCACTCGCGTCTGTTCCTAGCAAGTACAGTGTATCGGACTGAAGAGGAGCTACTGTTCTTGTCAGTTTCCTAAGCAGAGTTGAACTAGATATGGCCCGTGTTTTTAGGAAGCACAGTTGTTATGTTCTGAGCAAGCTCACTGTTCTGGCCCTATAGGAAACACAGTAGAGTAGAAGAGTGCTCTTTTCTATAAAGCAGAGTGTGTTTCTTGTAAGGCAAGCTCGCGTTTGTTTCCCAGTCCTAAATGGATTTGAGTCACATGCAGTTTTTGGTCCTATGAGCAAGAGTTGTTTTCTGGTAAGAGGAGACACTATTGTGCTCCAAATGCCATACACAGTGCAAATAGCACTCGCGTCTGTTCCCAGCATGTACAGTGTATTGGACTGAATAGGAGCTACTGTTCTTGTCAGGTTCCTAAGCAGAGTTGAACTAGAAATGGTCCATGAGTGTAGGAAGCACAGTTCTTTTGTTCTGAGCAAGCTCACTGTTTGGAACCCATAGGAAACACAGTAGAGTAGAAGAGTGCTCTTTTCTAAAAAGCAGAGAGTGTTTCTTGTAAGTAAAGCTAGCATTTATTTCCCAGTCCTAAATGGCGTTGAATCACATGCAGTTTGTGTTCCTACGAGCAAGAGTTGTTTTCTGGTAAGGAGACTCACTATTGCGCTGTCATTGCCATACACAGTGCAAATAGCACTCGCGTCTGTTCCCAGCAAGTACAGTGTATCGGACTGAAGAGGAGCTACTGTTCTTGTCAGTTTCCTAAGCAGAGTTGAACTACATATGGTCCGTGTGTGTAGGGAGCACAGTTATTTTGTTCTGAGCAAGCTCACTGTTTGGACCCCATAGGAAACACAGTAGAGTAGAAGAGTGCTCTTTTCTCTAAAGCAGAGTGTGTTTCTTGTAATGCAGGCTAGCGTTTGTTTCCCAGTACTAAATGGAGTTGAATCACATGCAGTTTCTGGTCCTACGAGCAAGAGTTGTTTTCTGGTATGGAAAGTCACTATTGTGCTCCCATTGCCATACTCAGTGCAAATAGCACTGGCATCTGTTCCCAGCAAGTACAGTGTATTGGACTGAAGAGGAGCTACTGTTCTTCTCAGTTTCCTAAGCAGAGTTGAACTAGATATGGCCTGTGTGTCTAGGAAGCACAGTTCATTTGTTCTGAGCAAGCTCACTGTTCTGGCCCTATAGGAAACACAGTAGAGTAGAAGAGTGCTCTTTTCTCAAAAGCAGAGTGTGTTTCTTGTAAGGCGAGCTAGAGTTTGTTTCATAGTCGTAAATGGAGTTGAGTCACATGCAGTTTGTGTTCCTACGAGCAAGAGTTGTTTTCTGGTAAGGAAAGTCACTATTGCGCTCCCATTGCCATACACAGTGCAAATAGCACTTGCGTCTTTTCCCAGCAAGTACAGTGTATTGGACTGAATAGGAGCTACTGTTCTTGTCAGTTTCCTAAGCAGAGTTGAACTACATATGGTCCTTGTGTGTAGGAAGCACAGTTCTTTTGTTCTGAGCAAGCTCACTCTTTGGACCCCATAGGAAACACAGTAGAGTAGAAGAGTGCTCTTTTCTCTAAAGCAGAGTGTGTTTCTTGTAAGGCGAGCTAGCGTTTGTTTCCCAGTTCTAAATGGAGTGGAATCACATGCAGTTTCTGTCCTACGAGCAAGAGTTGTTTTATGGTAAAAATAGTCACTATTGTGCTGCCATTGCCACACACAGGACCAATAGCACTGGCGTCTGTTCGCAGCAAGTACAGTGTATTGGAATGAAGAGGATCTACTGTTCTTGTCAGGTTCCTAAGCAGAATTGAACTAGATATGGCCGTGTGTGTAGGAAGCACAGTTCTTTTGTTCTGAGCAAGCTCACTATTCGAACCCCATAGGAAACACAGTAGAGTAGTAGAGTGCTCTTTTCTCAAAAGCACAGTGTGTTTTTTGTAAGGCAAGCTATCGTTTGTTTTCCAGTCCTAAATGGAGTTGAGTCACATGCAGTTTCTGGTCCTACGAGCAAGAGTTGTTTTCTGGTAAGGAAATTCACTATTGTGCTCCCTTTGCCATACACAGTGCAAATAGCACTCGCGTCTGTTCCCAGCAAGTACAGTGTATCGGACTGAAGAGGAGCTACTGTTCTTGTCAGTTTCCTAAGCAGAGTTGAACTAGATATGGTCCATGTGTGTAGGAAGCACAGTTCTTTTGTTCTGAGCAAGCTCACTGTTTGGACCCCATAGGAAACACCATAGAGTAGAAGAGTGCTCTTTTCTCAAAAGCAGAGTGTGTTTCTTGTAAGGCAAGCTACGTTTGTTTCCCAGTCCTAAATGGATTTGAATCACATGCAGTTTCTGGTCCTACGAGCAAGAGTTGTTTTCTGGTAAGGAAAGTAACTATTGTGCTCCCATTGCCATACACAGTGCAAATAGCACTCGTGTCTGTTCCCAGCAAGTACAGTGTATTGGACTGAAGAGGAGCTACTGTTCTTGTCAATTTCCTAAGCAGAGTTGAACTAGATAAGGACCGTGTGTGTAGAAAGCACAGTTCTTATGTTCTGAGCAAGCTCACTGTTCTGGCCCTATAGGAAACACAGTAGAGTAGAAGAGTGCTCTTTTCTCAAAAGCAGAGTGTGTTTCTTGTAAGGCGAGCTAGCGTTTGTTTTCTAGTCCTAAATGGAGTTGAATCACATGCAGTTTCTGGTCCTACGAACAAGAGTTGTTTTCTGGTAAGGAAAGTCACTATTGCGCTCCCATTGCCATACACAGTGCAAATAGCATTCGCGTCTTTTCCCAGCAAGTACAGTGTATTGGACTGAAGAGGAGCTACAGTTCTTGTCAGTTTCCTAAGCAGAGTTGAACTAGATATGGCCCGTGTGTTTAGGAAGCACAGTTATTATGTTCTGAGCAAGCTCACTGTTCTGGCCCTATAGGAAACACAGTAGAGTAGAAGAGTGCTCTTTTCTATAAAGCAGAGTGTGTTTCTTGTTAGGCGAGCTCGCGTTTGTTTCCCAGTCCTAAATGGATTTGAATCACATGCAGTTTTTGGTCCTATGAGCAAGAGTTGTTTTCTGGTAAGAAGATTCACTATTGCGCTGCCATTGCCATTCACAGGACAAATAGCACTGGCATCTGTTAGCAGCAACTACAGTGTATTGGACTGAAGAGGATCTACTGTTCTTGTCAGGTTCCTAAGCAGAATTGAACTAGATATGGCCGTGTGTAGGAAGCACATTTCTTTTCTTCTGAGCAAGCTCACTGTTCGGACCCAAAAGGAAACACAGTAAAGTAGAAGAGTGCTCTTTTCTCAAAAGCAGAGTCTGTTTTTTGTAAGGCAAGCTTTCGTTTGTTTTCCATTCCTAAATGGAGTTGAAACACATGAAGTTTCTGGTCCTACAAAAAAGAGTTGTTTTCTGGTAAGGAAAGTCACTATTGCGTTCCCTTTGCCATACACAGTGCAAATAGCACTCGCGTCTGTTCCCAGCAAGTACAGTGTATCGGAATGAAGAGGAGCTACTGTTCTTGTCAGTTTCCTAAGCAGAGTTGAACTAGATATGGCCCGTGTTTTTAGGAAGCACAGTTATTATGTTCTGAGCAAGCTCACTGTTCTGGCCCTATAGGAAACACAGTAGAGTAGAAGAGTGCTCTTTTCTATAAAGCAGAGTGTGTTTCTTGTAAGGCAAGCTCGCGTTTGTTTCCCAGTCCTAAATGGATTTGAGTCACATGCAGTTTTTGGTCCTATGAGCAAGAGTTGTTTTCTGGTAAGAAGAGTCACTATTGTGCTACAAATGCTATACACAGTGCAAATAGCACTCGCGTCTGTTCCCAGGATGTACAGTGTATTGGACTGAATAGGAGCTACTGTTCTCGTCAGTTTCCTAAGCAGAGTTGAACTAGAAATGGTCCATGTGTGTAGGAAGCACAGTTCTTTTGTTCTGAGCAAGCTCACTGTTTGGAACCCATAGGAAACACAGTAGAGTAGAAGAGTGCTCTTTTCTAAAAAGCAGAGAGTGTTTCTTGTAAGTCAAGCTAGCATTTGTTTCCCAGTCCTAAATGGCGTTGAATCACATGCAGTTTGTGTTCCTACGAGCAAGAGTTGTTTTCTGGTAAGGAGAGTCACTATTGCGCTGTCATTGCCATACACAGTGCAAGTAGCACTCGCGTCTGTTCCCAGCAAGTACAGTGTATCGGACTGAAAAGGATCTACTGTTCTTGTCAGTTTCCTAAGCAGAGTTGAACTACATATGGTCCGTGTGTGTAGGAAGCACAGTTCTTTTGTTCTGAGCAAGCTCACTGTTTGGACCCCATAGGAAACACAGTAGCGTAGAAGAGTGCTCTTTTCTCTAAAGCAGAGTGTGTTTCTTGTAAGGTGAGCTAGCGTTTGTTTCCCAGTCCTAAATGGAGTGGAATCACATGCAGTTTCTGTCCTACGAGCAAGAGTTGTTTTCTGGTAAGAATAGTCACTGTTGTGCTGCCATTGCCATACACAGGACAAATAGCACTGGCGTCTGTTCGCAGCAAGTACAGTGTATTGGACTGAAGAGGATCTACTGTTCTTGTCAGGTTCCTAAGCAGAATTGAACTAGATATGGCCGTGTGTGTAGGAAGCACAGTTCTTTTGTTCTGAGCAAGCTCACTGTTCGGACCACATAGGAAACACAGTAGATAGAAGAGTGCTCTTTTCTCAAAAGCAGAGTGTGTTTTTTGTAAGGCAAGCTATCGTTTGTTTTCCAGTCCTAAATGGATTTGAATCACATGCAGTTTCTTGTCCTACGAGCAAGAGTTGTTTTCGGGTAAGGAAAGTCACTATTGTGCTCCCTTTGCCATACACAGTGCAAATAGCACTCGCGTTTGTTCCCAGCAAGTACAGTGTATCGGACTGAAGAGGAGCTACTGTTCTTGTCAATTTCCTAAGCAGAGTTGAACTAGATAAGGACCGTGTGTGTAGAAAGCACAGTTCTTATGTTCTGAGCAAGCTCACTGTTCTGGCCCTATAGGAAACACAGTAGAGTAGAAGAGTGCTCTTTTCTCAAAAGCAGAGTGTGTTTCTTGTAAGGCGAGCTAGCGTTTGTTTCCTAGTCCTAAATGGAGTTGAATCACATGCAGTTTCTGGTCCTACGAATAAGAGTTGTTTTCTGGTAAGGAAAGTCACTATTGCGCTCCCATTGCCATACACAGTGCAAATAGCACTCGCGTCTTTTCCAGCAAGTACAGTGTATTGGACTGAATAGGAGCTACTGTTCTTGTCAGTTTCCTAAGCAGAGTTGAACTACATATGGTCCTTGTGTGTAGGGAAGCACAGTACTTTTGTTCTGAGCAAGCTCACTGTTTGGAAGCCATAGAAAACACAGTAGAGTAGAAGAGTGCTCTTTTCTCTAAAGCAGAGTGTGTTTCTTGTAAGGCCAGCTAGCGTTTGTTTCCCAGTCCCTAAATGGAGTGGAATCACATGCAGTTTCTGTCCTACGAGCAAGAGTTGTTTTATGGTAAGAATAGTCACTATTGTGCTGCCATTTCCATACACAGGACAAATAGTACTGGCGTCTGTTCGCAGCAAGTACAGTGTATTGGACTGAACAGGATCTACTGTTCTTGTCAGGTTCCTAAGCAGAATTGAACTAGATATGGCCGTGTGTGTAGGAAGCACAGTACTTTTGTTCTGAGCAAGCTCACTGTTCGGACCAAAAAGGAAACACAGTAGAGTAGAAGAGTGCTCTTTTCTCAAAAGCAGAGTGTGTTTTTTGTAAGGCAAGCTATCGTTTGTTTCCCAGTCCTAAATGGAGTTGAATCACATGCAGTTTCTGGTCCTACGAGCAGAGTTGTTTTCTGGTAAGGAAAGTCACTATTGTGCTCCCTTTGCCATACACAGTGCAAATAGCACTCGCGTCTGTTCCCAGCAAGTACAGTGTATCGGACTGAAGAGGAGCTACTGTTCTTGTCAATTTCCTAAGCAGAGTTGAACTAGATAAGGACCGTGTGTGTAGAAAGCACAGTTCTTATGTTCTGAGCAAGCTCACTGTTCTGGCCCTATAGGAAACACAGTAGAGTAGAAGAGTGCTCTTTTCTAAAAGCAGAGAGTGTTTCTTGTAAGTCAAGCTAGCATTTGTTTCCCAGTCCTAAATGGCATTGAATCACATGCAGTTTGTGTTCCTACGAGCAAGAGTTGTTTTCTGGTAAGGAGAGTCACTATTGGGCTGTCATTGCCATACACAGTGCAAATAGCACTTGCGTCTGTTCCCAGCAAGTACAGTGTATTGGACTGAAGAGGAGCTACTGTTCTTGTCAGTTTCCTAAGCAGAGTTGAACTATACATGGTCCTTGTGTGTAGGAAGCACAATACTTTTGTTCTGAGCTAGCTCACTGTTTGGACCCCATAGGAAACACAGTAGCGTAGAAGAGTGCTCTTTTCTCTAAAGCAGAGTCTGTTTCTTGTAAGGCGAGCTAGCGTTTGTTTCCCAGTCCTAAATTGAGTGGAATCACATGCAGTTTCTGTCCTACGAGCAAGAGTTGTTTTATGGTAAGAATAGTCACTGTTGTGCTGCCATTGCCATACACAGGACCAATAGCACTGGCATCTGTTCGCAGCAACTACAGTGTATTGGACTGAAGAGGATCTACTGTTCTTGTCAGGTTCCTAAGCAGAATTGAACTAGATATGGCCGTGTGTGTAGGAAGCACAGTTCTTTTGTTCTGAGCAAGCTCACTGTTCAGACCACATAGGAAACACAGTAGATAGAAGAGTGCTCTTTTCTCAAAAGCAGAGTGTGTTTTTTGTAAGGCAAGCTATCGTTTGTTTTCCAGTCCTAAATGGATTTGAATCACATGCAGTTTCTTGTCCTACGAGCAAGAGTTTTTTTCTGTAAGGAAAGTCACTATTGCGCTCCCTTTGCCACACACAGTGCAAATAGCACAAGCGTCTGTTCGCAGCAAGTACAGTGTATTGGAATGAAGAGGATCTACTGTTCTTGTCAGGTTCCTAAGCAGAATTTAACTAGATATGGCCGTGTGTGTAGGAAGCACAGTTCTTTTGTTCTGAGCAAGCTCACTGTTCTGGCTCTATAGGAAACACAGTAGAGTAGAAGAGTGCTCTTTTCTCAAAAGCAGAGTGTGTTTCTTGTAAGGCGAGCTAGCGTTTGTTTCCTAGTCCTAAATGGAGTTGAATCACATGCAGTTTCTGGTCCTACGAATAAGAGTTGTTTTCTGGTAAGGAAAGTCACTATTGCGCTCCCATTGCCATACACAGTGCAAATAGCACTCGCGTCTTTTCCCAGCAAGTACAGTGTATTGGACTGAATAGGAGCTACTGTTCTGGTCAGTTTCCTAAGCAGAGTTGAACTACATATGGTCCTTGTGTGTAGGAAGCACAGTACTTTTGTTCTGAGCAAGCTCACTGTTTGGAAGCCATAGGAAACACAGTAGAGTAGAAGAGTGCTCTTTTCTCTAAAGCAGAGTGTGTTTCTTGTAAGGCGAGCTAGCGTTTGTTTCCCAGTCCTAAATGGAGTTGAATCACATGCAGTTTCTGTCCTACGAGCAAGAGTTGTTTTATGGTAAGAATAGTCACTATTGTGCTGCCATTTCCATACACAGGACAAATAGTACTGGCGTCTGTTCGCAGCAAGTACAGTGTATTGGACTGAACAGGATCTACTGTACTTGTCAGGTTCCTAAGCAGAATTGAACAAGATATGGCTGTGTGTGTAGGAAGCACAGTTCTTTTGTTCTGAGCAAGCTCACTGTTCGGACCCAAAAGGAAACACAGTAGAGTAGAAGAGTGCTCTTTTCTCAAAAGCAGAGTGTGTTTTTTGTAAGGCAAGCTATCGTTTGTTTCCCAGTCCTAAATGGAGTTGTATCACATGCAGTTTCTGGTCCTACGAGCAAGAGTTGTTTTCTGGTAAGGAAAGTCACTATTGTGATCCCTTTGCCATACACAGTGCCAATAGCGCTCGCGTCTGTTCCCAGCAAGTACAGTGTATCGGACTGAAGAGGAGGTACAGTTCTTGTCAGTTTCCTAAGCAGAGTTGAACTAGATATGGCCCGTGTGTTTTGGAAGCACAGTTATTATGTTCTGAGCAAGCTCACTGTTCTGGCCCTATAGGAAACACAGTAGAGTAGAAGAGTGCTCTTTTCTATAAAGCAGAGTGTGTTTCTTGTTAGGCGAGCTCACGTTTGTTTCCCAGTCCTAAATGGATTTGAATCACATGCAGTTTTTGGTCCTATGAGCAAGAGTTGTTTTCTGGTAAGAAGATTCACTATTGCGCTGCCACTGCCATACACAGGACAAATAGCACTGGCATCTGTTCGCAGCAACTACAGTGTATTGGACTGAAGAGGATCTACTATTCTTGTCAGGTTCCTAAGTAGAATTGAACTAGATATGGCCGTGTGTGTACAAAGCACATTTCTCTTGTTCTGAGCAAGCTCACTGTTCGGACCCAAAAGGAAACACAGTAGAGTAGAAGAGTGCTCTTTTCTCAAAAGCAGAGCGTGTTTTTTGTAAGGCAAGCTATCGTTTGTTTCCCAGTCCTAAATGGAGTTGAATCACATGCAGTTTCTGGTCCTACGAGAAAGAGTTGTTTTCTGGTAAAGAAAGTCACTATTGCGTTCCCTTTGCCATACACAGTGCAAATAGCACTCGCGTCTGTTCCCAGCAAGTACAGTGTATCGGACTGAAGAGGAGCTACTGTTCTTGTCAGTTTCCTAAGCAGAGTTGAACTAGATATGGCCCGTGTTTTTAGGAAGCACAGTTATTATGTTCTGAGCAAGCTCACTGTTCTGGCCCTATAGGAAACACAGTAGAGTAGAAGAGTGCTCTTTTCTATAAAGCAGAGTGTGTTTCTTGTAAGGCAAGCTCGCGTTTGTTTCCCAGTCCTAAATGGATTTGAGTCACATGCAGTTTTTGGTCCTATGAACAAGAGTTGTTTTCTGGTAAGAAGAGTCACTATTGTGCTCCAAATGCCATACACAGTGCAAATAGCAATCGCGTCTGTTCCCAGCATGTACAGTGTATTGGACTGAATAGGAGCTACTGTTCTTGTCAGTTTCCTAAGCAGAGTTGAACTAGAAATGGTCCATGTGTGTAGGAAGCACAGTTCTTTTGTTCTGAGCAAGCTCACTGTTTGGAACCCATAGGAAACACAGTAGAGTAGAAGAGTGCTCTTTTCTAAAAAGCAGAGAGTGTTTCTTGTAAGTCAAGCTAGCATTTGTTTCCCAGTCCTAAATGGCGCTGAATCACATGCAGTTTGTGTTCCTACGAGCAAGAGATGTTTTCTGGTAAGGAGAGTCACTATTGCGCTGTCATTGCCATACACAGTGCAAATAGCACTCGCGTCTGTTCCCAGCAAGTACAGTGTATTGGACTGAAGAGGAGCTACTGTTCTTGTCAGTTTCCTAAGCAGAGTTGAACTACATATGGTCCGTGTGTGTAGGAAGCACAGTTCTTTTGTTCTGAGCAAGCTCACTGTTTGGACCCCATAGGAAACACAGTAGAGTAGAAGAGTGCTCTTTTCTCTAAAGCAGAGTGTGTTTCTTGAAAGGCGAGCTAGCGTTTGTTTTCCAGTCCTAAATGGAGTTGAATCACATGCAGTTTCTGGTCCTACGAGCAAGAGTTGTTTTCTGGTAAGGAAAGTCACTATTGTGCTCCCATTTCCATACTCAGTGCAAATAGCACTGGCATCTGTTCCCAGCAAGTACAGTGTATTGGACTGAAGAGGAGCTACTGTTCTTCTCAGTTTCCTAAGCAGAGTTGAACTAGATATGGCCCGTGTGTCTAGGAAGCACAGTTCATTTGTTCTGAGCAAGCTCACTGTTCTGCTCCTATAGGAAACACAGTAGAGTAGAAGAGTGCTCTTTTCTCAAAAGCAGAGTGTGTTTCTTGTAAGGCGAGCTAGAGTTTGTTTCATAGTCGTAAATGGAGTTGAGTCACATGCAGTTTTTTGTCCTACGAGCAAGAGTTGTTTTCTGGTAAGACGAGTCACTATTGTGCTCCAATTGCCATTCACAGTTCAAATAGCACTCGAATCTATTGTCAGCAAGTACAGTGTATCGGACTGAAGAGGAGCTACTGTTCTTGTCAGTTTCCTAAGCAGAGTTGAACTATATATGGCGCGTGTGTGTAGGAAGCACAGTTCTTTTGTTCTGAGCAAGCTCACTGTTCTGGCCCTATAGGAAACACAGTAGAGTTGAAGAGTGCTCTTTTCTCTAAAGCAGAGTGTGTTTCTTGTAAGGCGAGCTCACGTTTGTTTCCCAGTCCTAAATGGAGTTGAGTCACAGACAGTTTTTGGTCCTACGAGCAAGAGTTGTTTTCTGGTAAGAAGAGTCACTATTGCGCTCCAAATGCCATACACAGTGCAAATAGCACTCGCGTCTGTTCCCAGCAAGTACAGTGTATTGGACTGAATAGGAGTTACTGTTCTTGTCAGTTTCCTAAGCAGAGTTGAACTACATATGGTCCTTGTGTGTAGGAAGCACAGTTCTTTTGTTCTGAGCAAGCTCACTGTTTGGACCCCATAGGAAACACAGTAGAGTAGAAGAGTGCTCTTTTCTCAAAAGCAGAGTGTGTTTCTTGTAATGCGAGCTAGCGTTTGTTTCCCAGTCCTAAATGGATTTGAATCACATGCAGTTTCTGGTCCTACGAGCAAGAGTTGTTTTCTGGTAAGGAAAGTCACTATTGCGCTCCCATTGCCATACACAGGGCAAATAGCACTCGCGTCTGTTCCAGCAAGTACAGTGTATTGGACTGAAGAGGAGCTACTGTTCTTGTCAGTTTCCTAAGCAGAGTTGAACTACATATGGTCCTTGTGTGTAGGAAGCACAGTTCTTTTGTTCTGAGCAAGCTCACTGTTTGGACCCCATAGGAAACACAGTAGCGTAGAAGAGTGCTCTTTTCTCAAAAGCAGAGTCTGTTTCTTGTAAGGCGAGCTAGCGTTTGTTTCCCAGTCCTAAATGGAGTGGAATCACATGCAGTTTCTGTCCTACGAGCAAGAGTTGTTTTATGGTAAGAATTGTCACTGTTGTGCTGCCATTGCCATACACAGGACAAATAGCACTGGCGTCTGTTCGCAGCAAGTACAGTGTATTGGACTGAAGAGGATCTACTGTTCTTGTCAGGTTCCTAAGCAGAATTGAACTAGATATGGCCGTGTGTGTAGGAAGCGCAGTTCTTTTGTTCTGAGCAAGCTCACTGTTCAGACCACATAGGAAACACAGTAGATAGAAGAGTGCTCTTTTCTCAAAAGCAGAGTGTGTTTTTTGTAAGGCAAGCTATCGTTTGTTTTCCAGTCCTAAAAGGATTTGAATCACATGCAGTTTCTTGTCCTACGAGCAAGAGTTGTTTTCTGGTAAGGAAAGTCACTATTGCGCTCCCTTTGCCATACACAGTGCAAATAGCACTCGCGTCTGTTCCCAGCAAGTACAGTGTATCGGACTGAAGAGGAGCTACTGTTCTTGTCAGTTTCCTAAGCAGAGTTGAACTAGATATGGTTCTTTTGTGTAGGAAGCACAGTTCTTTGTTCTGAGCAAGCTCACTGTTTGGACCCCATAGGAAACACAGTAGAGTAGAAGAGTGCTCTTTTCTCAAAAGCAGAGAGTGTTTCATGTAAGGCGAGCTGGCATTTGTTTCCCAGTCCTAAATGGAGTTGAATCACATGCAGTTTCTGGTCCTACGAGCAAGAGTTGTGTTATGATAAGAATAGTCACTATTGCGCTGCCATTGCCATACACAGGACAAATAGCACTGGCATCTGTTCCCAGCAGTACAGTGTATTGGACTGAAGAGGAGCTACTGTTCTTGTCAGGTTCCTAAGCATAATTGAACTAGATATGGCTGTGTGTGTAGGAAGCACAGTTCTTTTGTTCTGAGAAAGCTCATTGTTCGGACCCCATAGGAAACACAGTAGAGTACAAGAGTGCTCTTTTGTCTAAAGCAGAGTGTGTTTCTTGTAAGGCCTGCTAGCGTTTGTTTTCTAGAACTAAATGGAGTTGAGTCACATGCAGTTTTTTTGCCTACGAGCAAGAGTTGCTTTCTGGTAAGACGAGTCACTATTTGCTCCAAATGCCATACACAGTGCAAATAGCACTCTCGTCTCTTCCCAGCAAGTACAGTGTATTGGACGGAAGAGGAGCTACTGTTCTTGTCAGTTTCCTAAGCAGAGTTGAACTAGATATGGCCTGTGTGTGTAGGAAGCACAGTTCTTTTGTTCTGAGCAAGCTCACTGTTTGGACCCCATAGGAAAAACAGTAGTATAGAAGAGTGCTCTTTTCTCAAAAGCAGATTGTGTTTCTTGTAAGGCGAGCTAGCGTTTGTTTCCCAGTCCTAAATGGAGTTGAATCACATGCAGTTTCTGGTCCTACGAGCAAGAGTTGTTTTCTGGTAAGGAAAGTCATTATTGCGCTCCCATTGACATACATAGTGCAAATAGCACTCGCGTCTGTTCCCAGCAAGTACAGTGTATTGGACTGAAGAGGAGCTACTGTTCTTGTCAATTTCCTAAGCAGAGTTGAACTAGATATGGCCCGTGTGTGTAGGAAGCACAGTTCTTTTGTTCTGAGCAAGCTCACTGTTCGGATACCATAGGAAACACTGTAGATTAGAAGAGTGCTCTTTTCTCAAAAGCAAAGTGTGTTTCTTGAAAGGCAAGCTAGTGTTTGTTTCCCAGTCAGAAATGGAATTGAATCCCGTGCAGTTTTTGGTCCTACGAGCAAGAGTTTTTTTCTGGTAATAAGAGTCACTATTGCGCTCCCATTGCCATACACAGTGCATATAGCACTGTCGTCTGTTCCCAGCATGTACATAGTATTGGACTGAAGAGGAGCTACTGTTCTTGTCAGTTTCCTAAGCAGAGTTGAACTAGATATGGCCCCTGTGTGTAGGAAGCACAGTTCTTTTGTTCTGAGCAAGTTCACTGTTCTGGCCCTATGGGAAACACAGTAGAGTAGAAGAGTGCTCTTTTCTCAAAAGCAGAGTGTGTTTCTTGTAATCGAGCTAGCGTTTGTTTCCCAGTCCTAAATGGAGTTGTGTCACATGCAGTTTCTGGTCCTATGAGCAAGAGTTGTTTTCTGGTAAGAAGAGTCACTATTGCGCTCCCTTTGTCATACACAGGGCAAATAGCACTGGCGTCTGTTCCCAGCATGTACAGTGTATTGGACTGAAGAGGAGCTACTGTTCTTGTCAGTTTCCTAAGCAGAGTTGAACTAGATATAGCCCGTGTGTGTAGGAAGCACAGTTCTTTTGTTCTGAGCAAGCTCACTATTCTGGCCCTATAGGAAACACAGTAGAGTAGAAGAGTGCTCTTTTATCAAAAGCAGAGTGTGTTTCTTGTAAGGCAAGCTAGCATTTGGTTCCCAGTCCTAAATGGAGTTGAATCACATGCAGTTTCTGGTCCTACGAGCTAGAGTGTTTTTCTGGTAAGGAAAGACACTATTGCGCTCCCATTGCCATACACAGTGCAAATAGCACTCGCGTCTGTTCCCATCAAGTACAGTTTATGGGACTGAAGAGGATCTACTGTTCTTGTTAGTTTCCTAAGCAAAATTGAACTAGTTATGGCTGTGTGTGTAGGAAGCACAGTTCTTTTGTTCTGAGTAAACTCACTGTTCTGGCCCTTTAGGAAACACAGTAGAGTAGAAGAGTGGTCTTTTCTCAAAAGCAGAGTGTCTTTCTGGTAAGGCGAGCTAGCGTTTGTTTCACAGTCCTAAATGGAGTTGAATCACATGCAGTTTGTGTTCCTATGAGCAAGAGATGTTTTCTGGTAAGAAGAGTCACTATTGCGGTCCCATTGTCATACACATTGCAAATAGCACTAGCATCTGTCCCCTGCATGTACAGTGTATTGGACTGAAGAGGATCTACTGTTCTTGTCAGTTTCCTAAGCAGAATTGAACTGGATATGGCCCGTGTGTGTAGGAAGCACAGTTCTTTTGTTCTGAGCAAGCTCACTGTTCAGACCCCATAGGAATCACTGTAGAGTAGAAGAGTGCTCTTTTCTCAAAAGCAGAGTGTGTTTCTTGTAAGGCGAGCTAGCGTTTCTTTCGCAGTCCTAAATGGTGTTGAATCCCATGCAGTTTCTGGTCCTTCGAGCAAGAGTTGTTTTCTGGTAAGAAGAGTCACTATTGCGCTCCCATTGACATACACAGGGGAAATAGCACTGGCGTCTGTTCCCAGCATGTACAGTGTATTGGACTGAAGAGGAGCTACTGTTCTTGTCAGTTTCCTAAGCAGAGTTGAACTAGATATAGTTGGTGTGTGTAGGAAGCACAGTTCTTTTGTTCTGAGCAAACTCACTATTCTGGCCCTACAAAAAACACATTAGACTAGAAGAGTGCTCTTTTCTCAAAAGCAGAGTGTGTTTATTGTAAGGCGAGCTAGTGTTTGTTTCCCAATTATAAATGGAGTTGAATCACATGCAGTGTCTGGTCCGATGAGCAAGAGTTGTTTTCTGGTAAGAAGAGTCACTATTGCGCTCCCATTATCATACACAGGGCAAATAGCACTGGCGTCTATTCCCAGCATGTACAGTGTATTGGACTGAAGAGGATCTACTGTTCTTGTCAGTTTCCTAAGCAGAGTTGAACTAGATATAGTCGGTGTGTGTAGGAAGCACAGTTCTTTTGTTCTGAGCAAGCTCACTATTCTGGCCCTACAAAAAAACACATTAGACTAGAAGAGTGCTCTTTTCTCAAAAGCAGAGTTTGTTTATTGTAAGGCGAGCTAGCGTTTGTTTTCCAGTTAAAAATGGAGTTGAATCACGTGCAGTTTTTGGTCCTATGAGCAAGAGTTGTTTTCTGGTAAGAAGAGTCACTATTGCGCTCCCATTATCATACACAGGGCAAATAGCACTGGCGTCTGTTCCCAGCATATACAGTGTATTGGACTGAAGAGGAGCTACTGTTCTTGTCAGTTTCCTAACCAGAGTTGAACTAGATATAGCCCGTGTGTGTAGGAAGCACAGTTCTTTTGTTCTGAGAAAGCTCACTATTCTGGCCCTATAGGAAACACAGTAGAGTAGAAGAGTGCTCTTTTATCAAAAGCAGAGTGTTTTTCTTGTAAAGCGAGCTAGCATTTGGTTCCCAGTCCTAAATGGAGTTGAATCACATGCAGTTTCTGGTCCTACGAGCAAGAGTTGTTTTCTGGTAAGAAGAGTCACTATTGTGCTCCCATTGTCATACACAGGGCAAATAGCACTGGCATCTGTTCCCAGCAAGTACAGTGTATGGGACGGAAGAGGATCTACTATTCTTGTCAGTTTCCTAAGCAGAATTGAACTGGATATGGCCCGTGTGTGTAGGAAGCACAGTTCTTTTGTTCTGAGCAAGCTCACTGTTCAGACCCCATAGGAATCACTGTAGAGTAGAAGAGTGCTCTTTTCTCAAAAGCAGAGTGTGTTTCTTGTAAGGCGAGCTAGCGTTTCTTTCGCAGTCCTAAATGGTGTTGAATCCCATGCATTTTCTGGTCCTACGAGCAAGAGTTGTTTTCTGGTTAGAAGAGTCACTATTGCGCTCCCATTGACATACACAGGGCAAATAGCACTGGCGTCTGTTCCCAGCATGTACAGTGTATTGGACTGAAGAGGAGCTACTGTTCTTGTCAGTTTCCTAAGCAGAGTTGAACTAGATATAGTCGGTGTGTGTAGGAAGCACAGTTCTTTTGTTCTGAGCAAGCTCACTATTCTGGCCCTACAAATAACACATTAGACTAGAAGTGTGCTCTTTTCTCAAAAGCAGAGTGTGTTTATTGTAAGGCGAGCTAGTGTTTGTTTCCCAATTATAAATGGAGTTGAATCACATGCAGTGTCTGGTCCGATGAGCAAGAGTTGTTTTCTGGTAAGAAGAGTCACTATTGCGCTCCCATTATCATACACAGGGCAAATAGCACTGGCGTCTGTTCCCAGCATGTACAGTGTATTGGACTGAAGAGGATCTACTGTTCTTGTCAGTTTCCTAAGCAGAGTTGAACTAGATATAGTCGGTGTGTGTAGGAAGCACAGTTCTTTTGTTCTGAGCAAGCTGACTATTCTGGCCCTACAAAAAAACACATTAGACTAGAAGAGTGCTCTTTTCTCAAAAGCAGAGTTTGTTTATTGTAAGGCGAGCTAGCGTTTGTTTTCCAGTTAAAAATGGAGTTGAATCACGTGCAGTTTCTGGTCCTATGAGCAAGAGTTGTTTTCTGGTAAGAAGAGTCACTATTGCGCTCCCATTATCATACACAGGGCAAATAGCACTGGCGTCTGTTCCCAGCATATACAGTGTATTGGACTGAAGAGGAGCTACTGTTCTTGTCAGTTTCCTAACCAGAGTTGAACTAGATATAGCCCGTGTGTGTAGGAAGCACAGTTCTTTTGTTCTGAGAAAGCTCACTATTCTGGCCCTATAGGAAACACAGTAGAGTAGAAGAGTGCTCTTTTCTCAAAAGCAGAGTGTGTTTCTTGTAAGGCCAGCTAGTGTTTTTTTCCCAGCCTTATATGGAGTTGAATAACATGCTGTTTCTTGTCCTAAGAGCAAGAGTTGTTTTCTGGTAAGGAAAGTCACTATTGCGCTCCCATTGCCATACATAGTGCAAATAGCACTCGCGTCTGTTCCCAGCATGTACAGTGTATTGGACTGAAAAGGATCTATAGTTCTTGGCAGTTTCCTAAGCAGAATTGAACTAGATATGGCCGTGTATGTAGGAAGCACAGTTCTTTTGTTCTGAGCAAGCTCTCTGTTCTGGCCCTATAGGAAACACAGTAGAGTACAAGAGTGCTCTTTTCTCAAAAGCAGAGTGTGTTTTCTTCTAAGGCGAGCTAGCGTTTGTTTCCCAGTCCTAAATGGAGTTGAATCATATGCAGTTTTTGGTCCTACCAGCAAGAGTTGTTTTCTGGTAAGGAAAGCCACTATTGCACTCCCTTTGCCATATACAGTGCAAATAGCACTCGTGTCTGTTTCCAGCAAGTACAGTGTATTGGACTGAAGAGGAGCTACTGTTCTTGTCAGTTTCCTAAGCAGACTTGAACTAGATATGGCCCGTGTGTGCAGGAAGCACAGTTCTTTTGTTCTGAGCAAGCTCAATTTTCGGACCCCATAGGAAACACAGTAGAGCAGAAGAGTGCTCTTTTCTCAAAAGCAGAGTGTGTTTCATGTAAGGCAAGCTAGCATTTGTTTCCCAGTCCTAAATGGAGTTGAATCACATGCAGTTTCTGGTCCTACGAGCAAGAGTTGTTTTCTGGTAGGAAAGTCACTATTGCGCTCCCATTGCAATACACAGTGCAAATAGCACTCGCGTCGGTTCCCAGCAAGTACAGTGTATTGGACTGAAGAGGAGCTACTGTTCTTGTCAGTTTTCTAAGCAGAGTTGAACTAGATACAGCCCGTGTGTGTACGAAGCACAGTTCTTTTGTTCTGAGCAAGCTCACTGTTCGGACCACATAGGAAACACAGTAGAGTAGAAGAGTGCTCTTTTATCAAAAGCAGAGTGTGTTTCTTGTAAGGCCAGCTAGTGTTTTTTTCCCAGCCTTATATGGAGTTGAATAACATGCTGTTTCTGGTCCTAAGAGCAAGAGTTGTTTTCTGGTAAGGAAAGTCACTATTGCGCTCCCATTGCCATACATAGTGCATATAGCACTCGCGTCTGTTCCCAGCATGTACAGTGTATTGGACTGAAAAGGATCTATAGTTCTTGGCAGTTTCCTAAGCAGAATTGAACTAGATATGGCCGTGTATGTAGGAAGCACAGTTCTTTTGTTCTGAGCAAGCTCTCTGTTCTGGCCCTATAGGAAACACAGTAGAGTACAAGAGTGCTCTTTTCTCAAAAGCAGAGTGTGTTTCTTGTAAGGCGAGCTAGCGTTTGTTTCCCAGTCCTAAATGGAGTTGAATCATATGCAGTTTTTGGTCCTATCAGCAAGAGTTGTTTTCTGGTAAGGAAAGCCACTATTGCGCTCCCTTTGCCATACACAGTGCAAATAGCACTCGTGTCTGTTTCCAGCAAGTACAGTGTATTGGACTGAAGAGGAGCTACTGTTCTTGTCAGTTTCCTAAGCAGCGTTGAACTAGATATGGCCCGTGTGTGTAGGAAGTACAGTTCTCTTGTTCTGAGCAAGCTCACTATTCGGACCCCATAGGAAACACAGTAGAGTAGAAGAGTGCTCTTTTCTCAAAAGCAGAGTGTGTTTCTTGTAAGGCGAGCTAGCGTTTGTTTCCCAGTCCTAAATGAAGTTGAATCACATGCAGTTTCTGGTCCTACGAGCAAGAGTTGTTTTCTGGAAAGGAAAGTCATTATTGCGCTCCCATTGCCATACATAGTGCAAATAGCACTCGCGTCTGTTCCCAGCAAGTACAGTGTATTGAACTGAAGAGGAGCTACTGTTCTTGTCAGTTTCCTAAGCAGAGTTGAACTAGATATGGCCCGTGTGTGTAGGAAGCACAGTTCTTTTGTTCTGACCAAGCTCACTGTTCGGACACCATAGGAAACACTGTAGAGTAGAAGAGTGCTCTTTTCTCAAAAGCAGAGTGTGTTTCTTGAAAGGCAAGCTAGTGTTTCTTTCCCAGTCAGAAATGGAATTGAATCCCGTGCAGTTTCTGGTCCTATGAGCAAGAGTTTTTTTTCTGGTAATAAGAGTCACTATTGCGCTCCCATTGCCATACACAGTGCATATAGCACTGTCGTCTGTTCCCTGCATGTACAGAGTATTGGAGTGAAGAGAAGCTACTGTTCTTGTCAGTTTCCTAAGCCGAGTTAAACTAGATATGGCCCCTGTGTGTAGGAAGCACAGTTCTTTTGTTCTGATTAAATTCACTGTTGTGGCCCTATAGGAAACACAGTAGAGTAGAAAAGTGCTCTTTTCTCAAAAGCAGAGTGTGTTTCTTGTAAGGCGAGCTAGCGTTTCTTTCCCAGTCCTAAATGGAGTTGAGTCACATGCAGTTTCTGGTCCTACGAGCAAGAGTAGTTTTCTGGTGAGAAGAGTCACTATTGCGCTCCCATTGTCATACACAGGGCAAATAGCACTGGTGTCTGTTCCCAGCATGTGCAGTGTATTTGACTGAAGAGGGTATACTGTTCTTGTCAGTTTCCTAAGCTGAATTGAACTAGATATGGCCCGTGTGTGTAGGAAGCACACTTCTTTTGTGTTGTGCAAGCTTACTGTTCTGGCCCTATAGGAAACACAGTAGAGTAGAAGAGTGCTCTTTTCTCAAAAGCAGAGTGTGTTTCTTGTAAGGAGAGCTAGCATTTATTTCCCAGTTCTAAATGGAGTTGAATCACATGCAGTTTTTGGTCCTATGAGCAAGAATTTTTTTTCTCGTAAGGAATGTCACTATTGCGCTCCAATTGGCATATCCAGTGCAAATAGACTCGCGTCTGTTCCCAGCAAGTACAGTGTATTGGACTGAAGAGGAGCTACTGTTCTTGTCAGTTTCCTAAGCAGTGTTGAACTAGATATGGCACGTGTGTGTAGGAAGCACAGTTCTTTTTTTCTGAGCAAGCTCTCTGTTCTGGCCCTATAGGAAACACAGTAGAGTAGAAGAGTGCTCTTTTCTCAAAAGCAGAGTGTGTTTCTTGTAAGGCGAGCTAGCGTTTGTTTCCCAGTCCTAAATGGAGTTGAATCACATGCAGTTTGCGGTCCTACGAGCAAGAGTTCTTTTCTGGTAAGAAGAGTCACTATTGTGCTCCCATTGCCATACACAGTGCAAATAGCACTCGCGTCTGTTCACAGCAAGTACAGTGTATTGGACTGAAGAGGAGCTACTGTTCTTGTCAGTTTCCTAAGCAGAGTTGAAATAGATATGTCCCGTGTGTGTAGGAAGCACAGTTCTTTTGTTCTGAGCAAGCTCACTTTTCGGACCCCATAGGAAACACAGTAGAGTAGAAGAGTGCTCTTTTCTCAAAAGCAGAGTGTGTTTCTTGTAATCGAGCTAGCGTTTGTTTCCCAGTCCTAAATGGAGTTGTGTCACATGCAGTTTCTGGTCCTATGAGCAAGAGTTGTTTTCTGGTAAGAAGAGTCACTATTGCGCTCCCTTTGTCATACACAGGGCAAATAGCACTGGCGTCTGTTCCCAGCATGTACAGTGTATTGGACTGAAGAGGAGCTACTGTTCTTGTCAGTTTCCTAAGGAGAGTTGAACTAGATATAGCCCGTGTGTGTAGGAAGCACAGTTCTTTTGTTCTGAGCAAGCTCACTATTCTGGCCCTATAGGAAACACAGTAGAGTAGAAGAGTGCTCTTTTATCAAAAGCAGAGTGTGTTTCTTGTAAGGCAAGCTAGCATTTGGTTCCCAGTCCTAAATGGAGTTGAATCACATGCAGTTTCTGGTCCTACGAGCTAGAGTGTTTTTCTGGTAAGGAAAGACACTATTGCGCTCCCATTGTCATACACAGTGCAAATAGCACTCGCGTCTGTTCCCATCAAGTACAGTTTATGGGACTGAAGAGGATCTACTGTTCTTGTTAGTTTCCTAAGCAAAATTGAACTAGTTATCGCTGTGTGTGTAGGAAGCACAGTTCTTTTGTTCTGAGTAAACTCACTGTTCTGGCCCTTTAGGAAACACAGTAGAGTAGAAGAGTGGTCTTTTCTCAAAAGCAGAGTGTCTTTCTTGTAAGGCGAGCTAGCGTTTGTTTCCCAGTCCTAAATGGAGTTGAATCACATGTAGTTTTTGATCCTACGAGCAAGAGTTGTTTTCTGGTAAGGAAAGTCACTATTGCGCTCCCATTGCCACACACAGTGCAAAGAGGACTCACGTCTGTTCCCATCAAGTACAGTGTATTGGACTGAAGAGGAGCTACTGTTCTTGTCAGTTTCCTAAGTGGAGTTAAACTAGATATGGCCCGTGTGTGTAGGAAGCACAGTTCTTTTGTTCTGAGCAAGCTCACTGTTCTGGCCCTATAGGAAAAACAGTAGATTAGAAGAGTGATCTTTTCTCAAAAGCAAAGTGTGTTTCTTGTAAGGCGAGCTAGTGTTTGTTTCCCAGTCCTAAATGGAGTTGAATCACATGCAGTGTCTGGTCCTATGAGCAAGAGTTGTTTTCTGGTAAGAAGAGTCACTATTGAGCTCCCATTGTCATACACAGGGCAAATAGCCCTGGCGTCTGTTCCCACCAATACACTGTATTGGACTGAAGAGGAGCTACTGTTCTTGTCAGTTTCCTAAGCAGAGTTGAACTAGATATAGCCCGTGTGTGTAGGAAGCACAGTTCTTTTGTTCTGAGCAAGCTCACTATTCTGGTCCTATAGGAAATACAGTAGAGTAGAAGAGTGCTCTTTTCTCAAAAGCAGAGAGTGTTTCTTGTAAGGCGAGCTAGAGTTTGTTTCCCGTCCTAAAAGTAGTTGAATCACATGCAGTTTCTGGTCCTACGAGCAAGAGTTGTTTTCTGGTAAGAAGAGTCACTATTTCGCTCCCATTGCCATATACAGTGCAAATAGCACTTGCGTCTGTTCCCAGCAAGTACAGTGTATTGGACTGAAGAGGATCTACTGTTCTTGTTAGTTTCCTAAGCAAAATTGAACTAGATATGGCCGTGTGTGTAGGAAGCACAGTTCTTTGGTTCTGAGTAAGCTCACTGTTCTGGCCCTATAGGAAACACAGTAGAGTAGAATAGTGCTCTTTTCTCAAAAGCAGAGTGTGTTTCTTGTAAGGGGAGCTAGCATTTGTTTCCCAGTCCTAAATGTAGTTGAATCACATGCAGTTTTTGATCGTACGAGCAAGAGTTGTTTTCTGGTAAGGAAAATCACTATTGCCCTCCCATTGCCACACACAGTGCAAAGAGGACTCGCGTCATTTCCCATCAAGTTCAGTGTATTGGACTGAAGAGGAGCTACTGTTCTTGTCAGTTTCCTAAGCAGATTTGAACTAGATATGGCCTGTGTGTGTAGGAAGCACAGTTCTTTTGTACTGTAAGCTCACTGATCGAACCCATAGGAAACACATTAGAGTAGAAGAGTGCCCTTTTCTCAAAAGCAGAGTGTTTTTCTTGTAAGGCAAGCTAGCGTTTGTTGCGCAGTCCTAAATGGAGTTGAATCACATGCAGTTTCTGGTCCTACAAGCAAGAGTTTTTTTTCTGGTAAGAAGAGTCACTATTGAACTCCCATTATCATACACAGGGCAAATAGCACTGGCGTCTGTTCCCAGCAAGTACAGTGTATTGGACTGAAGAGGAGCTACTGTTCTTGTCAGTTTCCTAAGCAGAGTTGAACTAGATATGGCCCGTGTGTGTAGGAAGCACAGTTCTTTTGTTCTGAGCAAGCTCACTATTCTGGCCCTACAAAAAACACATTAGAGTAGAATAGTGCTCTTTTCTCAAAAGCAGAGTGTGTTTATTGTAAGGCGAGCTAGTGTTTGTTTCCCAATTATAAATGGAGTTGAATCACATGCAGTGTCTGGTCCGATGAGCAAGAGTTGTTTTCTGGTAAGAAGAGTCACTATTGCGCTCCCATTATCATACACAGGGCAAATAGCACTGGCGTCTGTTCCCAGCATGTACAGTGTATTGGACTGAAGAGGATCTACTGTTCTTGTCAGTTTCCTAAGCAGAGTTGAACTAGATATAGTCGGTGTGTGTAGGAAGCACAGTTCTTTTGTTCTGAGCAAGCTCACTATTCTGGCCCTACAAAAAAACACATTAGACTAGAAGAGTGCTCTTTTCTCAAAAGCAGAGTTTGTTTATTGTAAGGCGAGCTAGCGTTTGTTTTCCAGTTAAAAATGGAGTTGAATCACGTGCAGTTTCTGGTCCTATGAGCAAGAGTTGTTTTCTGGTAAGAAGAGTCACTATTGCGCTCCCATTATCATACACAGGGCAAATAGCACTGGCGTCTGTTCCCAGCATATACAGTGTATTGGACTGAAGAGGAGCTACTGTTCTTGTCAGTTTCCTAACCAGAGTTGAACTAGATATAGCCCGTGTGTGTAGGAAGCACAGTTCTTTTGTTATGAGAAAGCTCACTATTCTGGCCCTATAGGAAACACAGTAGAGTAGAAGAGTGCTCTTTTATCAAAAGCAGAGTGTTTTTCTTGTAAAGCGAGCTAGCATTTGGTTCCCAGTCCTAAATGGAGTTGAATCACATGCAGTTTCTGGTCCTACGAGCAAGAGTTGTTTTCTGGTAAGAAGAGTCACTATTGTGCTCCCATTGTCATACACAGGGCAAATAGCACTGGCATCTGTTCCCAGCAAGTACAGTGTATGGGACGGAAGAGGATCTACTGTTCTTGTCAGTTTCCTAAGCAGAATTGAACTGGATATGGCCCGTGTGTGTAGGAAGCACAGTTCTTTTGTTCTGAGCAAGCTCACTGTTCAGACCCCATAGGAATCACTGTAGAGTAGAAGAGTGCTCTTTTCTCAAAAGCAGAGTGTGTTTCTTGTAAGGCGAGCTAGCGTTTCTTTCGCAGTCCTAAATGGTGTTGCATCCCATGCATTTTCTGGTCCTACGAGCAAGAGTTGTTTTCTGGTAAGAAGAGTCACTATTGCGCTCCCATTGACATACACAGGGCAAATAGCACTGGCGTCTGTTCCCAGCATGTACAGTGTATTGGACTGAAGAGGAGCTACTGTTCTTGTCAGTTTCCTAAGTAGAGTTGAACTAGATATAGTCGGTGTGTGTAGGAAGCACAGTTTTTTTGTTCTGAGCAAGCTCACTATTCTGGCCCTACAAATAACACATTAGACTAGAAGAGTGCTCTTTTCTCAAAAGCAGAGTGTGTTTATTGTAAGGCGAGCTAGTGTTTGTTTCCCAATTATAAATGGAGTTGAATCACATGCAGTGTCTGGTCCGATGAGCAAGAGTTGTTTTCTGGTAAGAAGAGTCACTATTGCGCTCCCATTATCATACACAGGGCAAATAGCACTGGCGTCTGTTCCCAGCATGTACAGTGTATTGGACTGAAGAGGATCTACTGTTCTTGTCAGTTTCCTAAGCAGAGTTGAACTAGATATAGTCGGTGTGTGTAGGAAGCACAGTTCTTTTGTTCTGAGCAAGCTCACTATTCTGGCCCTACAAAAAAACACATTAGACTAGAAGAGTGCTCTTTTCTCAAAAGCAGAGTTTGTTTATTGTAAGGCGAGCTAGCGTTTGTTTTCCAGTTAAAAATGGAGTTGAATCACGTGCAGTTTCTGGTCCTATGAGCAAGAGTTGTTTTCTGGTAAGAAGAGTCACTATTGTGCTCCCATTATCATACACAGGGCAAATAGCACTGGCGTCTGTTCCCAGCATGTACAGTGTATTGGACTGAAGAGGAGCTACTGTTCTTGTCAGTTTCCTAAGCAGAGTTGAACTAGATATGGCCCCTGTGTGTAGGAAGCAAAGTTCTTTTGTTCTGAGCAAGCTGACTGTTCGGACCCCATAGGAAACACAGGAGAGTAGAAGAGTGCTCTTTTCTCAAAGCAGAGTGTGTTTCTTGTAAGGCAAACTAGTGCTTGTTTCCCAGTCTGAAATGGAGTTGAATCCCATGCAGTTTCTGGTCCTAGGAGCAAGAGTTGTTTTCTGGTAAGACGAGTCACTATTGCACTCCCATTGTCATACACAGGGCAAATAGCACTGGCGTCTGTTCCCAGCATGTACAGTGTATTGGACTGAAGAGGAGCTACTGTTCTTGTCAGTTACCTAAGCAGAATTGAACTAGATATGGCCGTGTGTGTAGGAAGCACAGTTCTTTTGTTCTGAGCAAGCTCACTCTTTTGGCCCTATAGGAAACACAGTAGAGTAGAATAGTGCTCTTTTCTCAAAAGCAGAGTGTGTTTCTTGTAAGGCGAGCTAGCGTTTGTTTCCCAGTCCTAAATTGAGTTGAATCACATGCAGTTTTTGGTCCTACGAGCTAGAGTTGTTTTCTGTTAAGGAAAGACACTATTGCGCTCCCATTGCCACACACAGTGCAAAGAGGACTCGCGTCTTTTCCCATCAAGTACAGTGTATTGGACTGAAGAGGAGCTACTGTTCTTGTCAGTTTCCTAAGCAGAGTTGAACTAGATATGGCTGTATGTGTATAGGAAGCCCAGTTCTTTTGTACGGTAAGCTCACTGATCGAACCCATAGGAAACAGAGTAGAGTAGAAGAGTGCTCTTTTCTCAAAAGCAGAGTGTGTTTCTTGTAAGGCGAGCTAGCATTTGTTTCCCAGTCCTAAATGGAGTTGAATCACATGCAGTTTCTGGTTCTACGAGCAAGAGTTGTTTTCTGGTAAGAAGAGTCATTATTGCGCTCCCATTATCATACACAGGGAAATAGCACTGGCGTCTGTTCCCAGCATGTACAGTGTATTGGACTGAAGAGGATCTACTGTTCTTGTCATTTTCCTAAGCAGAGTTGAACTAGATATAGTCGGTGTGTGTAGGAAGCACAGTTCTTTTGTTCTGAGCAAGCTCACTATTCTGGCCTTACAAAAAACACATTAGACTAGAAGAGTGCTCTTTTCTCAAAAGCAGAGTGTGTTTATTGTAAGGCGAGCTAGCGTTTGTTTCCCAGTTATAAATGGAGTTGAATCACATGCAGTTTCTGGTCCTACGAACAAGAGTTGTTTTCTGGTAAGAAGAGTCACTATTGCGCTACCATTATCATACACAGGGCAAATAGCACTGGCGTCTGTTCCCAGCATGTACAGTGTATTGGACTGAAGAGGAGCTACTGTTCTTGTTAGTTTCCTAAGCAGAGTTGTACTAGATATAGCCCGTGTGTGTAGGAGGCACAGTTCTTTTGTTCTGAGCAAGCTAACTATTCTGGCCCTATAGGAAACACAGTAGAGTAGAAGACTGCTCTTTTCTCAAAAGCAGAGTGTTTTTCTTGTAAAGTGAGCTAGCGTTTGTTTCCCAGTTTTAAATGGAGTTGAATCACATGCAGTTTCTGGTCCTATGAGCAAGAGTTGTTTTCTGGTAAGAAGAGTCACTGTTGTGCTCCCATTGTCATACACAGGACAAATAGCACAGGCGTCTTTTCCCAGCAAGTACAGTGTATGGGACGGAAGAGGATCTATTGTTCTTGTCAGTTTCCTAAGCAGAATTGAACTAGATATGGCCGTGTGTGTAGGAAGCGCAGTTCTTTTGTTCTGAGCAAGCTCACTGTTTTGGCCCTGTAGGAAACACAGTAGAGTAGAAGAGTGCTCTTTCCTCAAAAGCAGAGTGTGTTTCTTGTAAGGCGAGCTAGCGTTTGTTTCCCAGTCCTAAATGGAGTTGAATCACATGCAGTTTTTGGTCCTACGAGCTAGAGTTGTTTTCTGGTAAGGAAAGTCACTATTGAGCTCCCATTGCCATACATAGTGCAAATAGCACTAGCGTCTGTTCCCAGCAAGTACACTGTATTGGACTGAAGATGAGCTACTGTTCTTGTTAGTTTCCTAAGCAGAGTGGAACTAGATATGGCCCCTATGTGTAGGAAGCACAGTTCTTTTGTTCTGAACAAGCTCACTATTCTGGCCCTATAGGAAACACAGTAGAGTAGAAGAGTGTTCTTTTCTCAAAAGCAGAGTGTGTTTCTTGTAAGGCGAGCTAGCGTTTGGTTCCCAGTCCTAAATGGAGTTGCATCACATGCAGTTTCTGGTCCTACTAGCTAGAGTAGTTTTCTGGTAGGAAAGTCACTATTGCGCTCCCATTGACATACACAGTGCAAATAGCACTCGCGTCTTTTCCCAGCAAGTACAGTGTATTGGACTGAAAAGGAGCTACTGTTCTTGTCAGTTTCCTAAGTAGAGTTGAACTAGATATGGCCTGTGTGTGTAGGAAGCACAGTTCTTTTCTACTGTAAGCTCACTGATCGAACCCATAGGAAACACAGTAGAGTAGAAGAGTGCCCTTTTCTCAAAAACAGAGTGTGTTTCTTGTAAGGCGAGCTAGCATTTGTTTCCCAGTCCTAAATGGAGTTGAATCACATGCAGTTTCTGGTCCTACGAGCAAGAGTTGTTTTCTATTCAGAAGAGTCACTATTGTGCTCCCATTGTCATACACAGGGCAAATTGCACTGGCGTCTGTTCCCAGCATGTACAGTTTTTTGGACTGAAAATGACCTACTGTTCTTGTCAGTTTCCTAAGCAGAATTGAACTAGATATGGCCATGTGTGTAGGAAGCACAGTTCTTTTGTTCTGAGCAAGCTCACTGTTCTGGCCCTATAGAAAACACAGTAGAGTAGAAGAGTGTTCTTTTCTCAAAAGCAGAGTGTGTTTCTTGTAAGGCGAGCTAGCGTTTGTTTCCCAGTCCTAAATGGAGTTGAATCACATGCAGTTTTTGATCCTACGAGCAAGAGTTGTTTTCTGGTAAGGAAAGTCACTATTGCGCTCCCATTTCCATACACAGTGCAAATAGAACTCGCCTCTGTTCCCAGCAAGTACAGTGTATTGGACTGAAGAGGATCTACTGTTCTTGTCATTTTCCTAAGCAGAGTTGAACTAGATAGAGTCGGTGTGTGTAGGAAGCACAGTTCTTTTCTTCTGAGCAAGCTCACTATTCTGGCCTTACAAAAAACACATTAGACTAGAAGAGTGCTCTTTTCTCAAAAGCAGAGTGTGTTTATTGTAAGGCGAGCTAGCGTTTGTTTCCCAGTTATAAATGGAGTTGAATCACATGCAGTGTCTGGTCCTACGAGCAAGAGATGTTACCTGGTAAGAAGAGTCACTATTGCGCTACCATTATCATACACAGGGCAAATAGCACTGGCGTCTGTTCCCAGCATGTACAGTGTATTGGACTGAAGAGGAGCTACTGTTCTTGTCATTTTCCTAAGCAGAGTTGTACTAGATATAGCCCGTGTGTGTAGGAAGCACAGTTCTTTTGTTCTGAGCAAGCTAACTATTCTGGCCCTATAGGAAACACAGTAGAGTAGAAGACTGCTCTTTTCTCAAAAGCAGAGTGTTTTTCTTGTAAAGTGAGCTAGTGTTTGTTTCCCAGTCCTAAATGGAGTTGAATCACATGCAGTTTCTGGTCCTACGAGCAAGAGTTTTTTTCTGGTAAGAAGAGTCACTATTTCGCTCCCATTGCCATATACAGTGCAAATAGCCCTCGCGTCTGTTTCCACCAAGTACAGTGTATGGGACTGAAAAGGATCTACTGTTCTTGTTAGTTTCCTAAGCAAAATTGAACTAGATATGGCCGTGTGTGTAGGAAGCACAGTTCTTTTGTTCTGAGTAAGCTCACTGTTCTGGCCCTATAGGAAACACAGTAGAGTAGAAGAGTGATCTTTTCTCAAAAGCAGAGTGTGTTTCTTATAAGGGGAGCTAGCGTTTGTTTCCCAGTCCTAAATGGAGTTGAATCACATGCAGTTTTTGATCCTACGAGCAAGAGTTGTTTTCTGGTAAGAAGAGTCACTATTGTGCTCCCATTATCATACACAGGGCAAATAGCACTGGCGTCTGTTCCCAGCATGTACAGTGTATTGGACTGAAGAGGAGCTACTGTTCTTGTCAGTTTCCTAAGCAGAGTTGAACTAGATATGGCCCGTGTGTGTAGGAAGCACAGTTCTTTTGTACTGTAAGCTCACTGATCGAACCCATAGGAAACACATTAGAGTAGAAGAGTGCCCTTTCTCAAAAGCAGAGTGTTTTTCTTGTAGGCAAGCTAGCGTTTGTTGCGCAGTCCTAAATGGAGTTGAATCACATGCAGTTTCTGGTCCTACGAGCAAGAGTTTTTTTTCTGGATGAAGAGTCACTATTGAACTCCCAATGTCATACACAAGGCAAATAGCACTGGCGTCTGTTCCCAGCATGTACAGTGTATTGGACAGAAGAGGAGCTACTGTTCTTGTCAGTTTCCTAAGCAGAATTGAACTAGATATGGCCATGTGTGAAGGAAGCACAGTTCTTTTATTCTGAGCAAGCTCACTGTTCTGGCCCTATAGAAAACACAGTAGAGTAGAAGAGTGCTCTTTTCTCAAAAGCAGAGTGAGTTTCTTGTAAGGCGAGCTAGCGTTTGTTTCCCAGTCCTAAATGGAGTTGAATCACATGCAGTTTTTGGTCCTACGAGCTAGAGTTGTTTTCTGGTAAGGAAAGTCACTATTGCGCTCCCATTGCCACACACAGTGCAAAGAGGACTCGCGTCTGTTCCCATCAAGTACAGTGTATTGGACTGTAGAGGAGCTACTGTTCTTGTCAGTTTCCTAAGCAGAGTTGAACTAGATATGGCCCCTGTGTGTAGGAAGCACAGTTCTGTTGTTCTGAGCAAGCTGACTGTTCGGACCCCATAGGAAACACATTAGAGTAGAAGAGTGCTCTTTTCTCAAAAGCAGAGTGTGTTTCTTGTAAGGCGAACTAGTGCTTGTTTCCCAGTCTGAAATGGAGTTGAATCCCATGCAGTTTCTGGTCCTACGAGCAAGAGATGTTACCTGGTAAGAAGAGTCACTATTGCCCTCCCGTTGCCATATACAGTGCAAACAGCTCTCACGTTTTTCCCAGCAAGTACAGTGTATTGGACTGAAGAGGAGCTACTGTTCTTGTCAGTTTCCTAAGCTGAGTTAAACTAGGTATGGCCCGTGTGTGTAGGAAGCACAGTTCTTTTGTTCTGAGCAAGCTCACTATTCTGGCCCTATAGGAAACACAGTAGAGTAGAAGAGTGCTCTTTTCTGAGAAGATGAGTGTGTTTCTTGTAAGGCGAGCTAGCATTTGTTTCCCAGTCCTAAATGGAGTTGAATCACATGCAGTTTCTGGTCCTACGAGCAAGAGTTGTTTTCTGGTAGGAAGAGTCACTATTGCACTCCCATTGTCATACACAGGGCAAATAGCACTGGCGTCTGTTCCCAGCATGTACAGTGTATTGGACTGAAGAGGAGATACTGTTCTTGTCAGTTTCCTAAGCAGAATTGAACTATATATGGCCGTGTGTGTAGGAAGCACAGTTCTTTTGTTCTGAGCAATCTCACTCTTTTGGCTCTATAGGAAACACAGTAGAGTAGAAGAGAGCTCTTTTATCAAAAGCAGAGTGTGTTTCTTGTAAGGCGAGCTAGCGTTTGTTTCCCAGTCGTAAATTGCGTTGAATCACATGCAGTTTTTGGTCCTACGAGCTAGAGTTGTTTTCTGGTAAGGAAAGTCACTATTGCGCTCCCATTGCCACACAGAGTGCAAAGAGGACTCGCGTCTGTTCCCATCAAGTACAGTGTATTGGACTGAAGAGGAGCTACTGTTCTTGTCAGTTTCCTAAGCACAGTTGAACTAGATATGGCCCCTGTGTGTAGGAAGCACAGTTCTTTTGTACTGTAAGCTCACTGATCGAACCCATAGGAAACAGAGTAGAGTAGAAGAGTGCTCTTTTCTCAAAAGCAGAGTGTGTTTCTTGTAAGGCAAGCTAGCATTTGTTTCCCAGTCCTAAATGGAGTTGAATCACATGCAGTTTCTGGTTCTACGAGCAAGAGTTGTTTTCTGGTAAGAAGAGTCACTATTGCGCTCCCATTGTCATACACAGGGCAAACAGCACTGGCGTCTGTTCCCAACATGTACAGTGTATTTGACTGAAGAGGATCTACTGTTCTTTCAGTTTCCTAAACAGAATTGAACTAGATATGGCCGTGTGTGTAGGAAGCACAGTTCTTTTGTTCTGACCAAGCTCACTGTTCGGACCCCATAGGAAACACTGTAGATTAGAAGAGTGCTCTTTTCTCAAAAGCAGAGAGTGTTTCTTGTAAGGCGATCTAGCGTTTGTTTTCCGTCCTAAAAGGAGTTGAATCACATGCAGTTTCTGGTCCTATGAGCAAGACTTGTTTTCTGGTAACGAGAGTCACTATTTGACTCCCATTGCCATATACAGTGCAAATAGCACTCGCGTCTGTTCCCATCAAGTACAGTGTATGGGACTGAAGAGGATCTACTGTTCTTGTTAGTTTCCTAAGCAAAATTGAACTAGATATGGCCATTTGTGTAGGAAGCACAGTTCTTTTGTTCTGAGTAAGCTCACTGTTCTGGCCCTATAGGAAACACAGTAGAGTAGAAGAGTGATCTTTTCTCAAAAGCAGAGTGTGTTTCTTGTAAGGGGAGCTAGCGTTTGTTTCCCAGTCCTAAATGGAGTTGAATCACATGCAGTTTTTGATCCTACGAGCAAGAGTTGATTTCTGGTAAGGAAAATCACTATTGCGCTCCCTTTGACCTACACAGTTCAAATAGCACTCGCGTCTGTTCCCAGCAAGTACAGTGTATTGGACTGAAGAGGAGCTACTGTTCTTGTCAGTTTCCTAAGCAGAGTTGAACTAGATATGGCCCGTGTGTGTAGGAAGCACAGTTCTTTTGTACTGTAAGCTCACTGATCGAACCCATAGGAAACACATTAGAGTAGAAGAGTGCCCTTTTCTCAAAAGCAGAGTGTTTTTCTTGTAGGCAAGCTAGCGTTTGTTGCGCAGTCCTAAATGGAGTTGAATCACATGCAGTTTCTGGTCCTACGAGCAAGAGTTTTTTTTCTGGATGAAGAGTCACTATTGAACTCCCAATGTCATACACAAGGCAAATAGCACTGGCGTCTGTTCCCAGCAAGTACAGTGTATTGGACGAAGAGGAGCTACTGTTCTTGTCAGTTTCCTAAGCAGAGTTGAACTAGATATAGCCCGTGTGTGTAGGAAGCACAGTTCTTTTGTTCTGAGCAAGCTCACTGTTTGGACCCCAAAGGAAACACAGTAGAGTAGAAGAGTGCTCTTTTCTCAAAAGCAGAGTGTGTTTCTTGTAAGGCGAGCTAGCGTTTGTTTCGCAGTCCTAAATGGAGTTGAATCACATGCAGTTTGTGGTCCTATGAGCAAGAGATGTTTTCTGGTAAGAAGAGTCACTATTGCGGTCCCATTGTCATACACATTGCAAATAGCACTAGCAATGTCCCATGCATGTCCAGTGTATTGCACTGAAGAGGATCTACTGTTCTTGTCAGTTTCCTAAGCAGAATTGAACTGGATATGCCCCGTGTGTGTAGGAAGCACAGTTCTTTTGTTCTGAGCAAGCTCACTGTTCAGACCCCATAGGAATCACTGTAGAGTAGAAGAGTGCTCTTTTCTCAAAAGCAGAGTGTGTTTATTGTAAGGGGAGCTAGCGTTTTTTCCAGTTATAAATGGAGTTGAATCACATGCAGTTTCTGATCCTATGAGCAAGAGTTGTTTTTTGGTAAGAAGAGTCACTATTGTGCTCCCATTATCATACACAGGGCAAATAGCCCTGGCGTTTGTTCCCAGCATGTACAGTGTATTGGACTGAAGAGGAGCTACTGTTCTTGTCAGTTTCCTAAGCAGAGTTGAAGTAGATATGGCCCGTGTGTGTAGGAAGCACAGTTCTTTTCTACTGTAAGCTCACTGATCGAACCCATAGGAAACACAGTAGAGTAGAAGAGTGCCCTTTTCTCAAAAACAGAGTGTGTTTCTTGTAAGGCGAGCTAGCATTTGTTTCCCAGTCCTAAATGGAGTTGAATCACATGCAGTTTCTGGTCCTATGAGCAAGAGTTGTTTTCTATTAAGAAGAGTCACTATTGTGCTCCCATTGTCATACACAGGGCAAATTGCACTGGCGTCTGTTCCCAGCATGTACAGTTTTTTGGACTGAAAATGATCTACTGTTCTTGTCAGTTTCCTAAGCAGAATTGAACTAGATATGGCCATGTGTGTAGGAAGCACAGTTCTTTTGTTCTGAGCAAGCTCACTGTTCTGGCCCTATAGAAAACACAGTAGAGTAGAAGAGTGATCTTTTCTCAAAAGCAGAGTGTGTTTCTTGTAAGGCGAGCTAGCGTTTGTTTCCCAGTCCTAAATGGAGTTGAATCACATGCAGTTTTTGATCCTACGAGCAAGAGTTGTTTTCTGGTAAGGAAAGTCACTATTGTGCTCCCATTGCCATACACAGTGCAAATAGACCTCGCCTCTGTTCCCAGCAAGTACAGTGTATTGGACTGAAGAGGAGCTACTGTTCTTGTCAGTTTCGTAAGCAGAATTGAACTAGATATGGCCATGTGTGAAGGAAGCACAGTTCTTTTGTTCTGAGCAAGCTCACTATTCTGGCCCTATAGGAAACACAGTAGAGTAGAAGAGTGATCTTTTCTCAAAAGCAGAGTGTGTTTCTTGTAAGGCGAGCTAGCATTTGTTTCCCAGTCCTAAATGGAGTTGAATCACATGCAGTTTCTGGTTCTATGAGCAAGAGTTGTTTTCTGGTAAGAAGAGTCATTATTGCGCTCCCATTATCATACACAGGGCAAATAGCACTGGCGTCTGTTCCCAGCATGTACAGTGTACTGGACTGAAGAGGATCTACTGTTCTTGTCATTTTCCTAAGCAGATTGAACTAGATATAGTCGGTGTGTGTAGGAAGCACAGTTCTTTTGTTCTGAGCAAGCTCACTATTCTGGCCTTACAAAAAACACATTAGACTAGAAGAGTGCTCTTTTCTCAAAAGCAGAGTGTGTTTATTGTAAGGCGAGCTAGCGTTTGTTTCCCAGTTATAAATGGAGTTGAATCACATGCAGTTTCTGGTCCTACGAACAAGAGTTGTTTTCTGGTAAGAAGAGTCACTATTGCGCTACCATTATCATACACAGGGCAAATAGCACTGGCGTCTGTTCCCAGCATGTACAGTGTATAGGAGTGAAGAGGAGCTACTGTTCTTGTTAGTTTCCTAAGCAGAGTTGTACTAGATATAGCCCGTGTGTGTAGGAAGCACAGTTCTTTTGTTCTGAGCAAGCTAACTATTCTGGCCCTATAGGAAACACAGTAGAGTAGAAGACTGCTCTTTTCTCAAAAGCAGAGTGTTTTTCTTGTAAAGTGAGCTAGTGTTTGTTTCCCAGTCCTAAATGGAGTTGAATCACTTGCAGTTTCTGGTCCTACGAGCAAGAGTTGTTTTCTGGTAAGAAGAGTAACTGTTGTGCTCCCATTGTCATACACAGGACAAATAGCACTGGCGTCTGTTCCCAGCAAGTACAGTGTATGGGACAGAAGAGGATCTATTGTTCTTGTCAGTTTCCTAAGCAGAATTGAACTAGATATGGCCGTGTGTGTAGGAAGCACAGTTCTTTTGTTCTGAGCAAGCTCACTGTTTTGGCCCTGTAGGAAACACAGTAGAGTAGAAGAGTGCTCTTTTCTCAAAAGCAGAGTGTGTTTCTTGTAAGGCGAGCTAGCGTTTGTTTCCCAGTCCTAAATGGAGTTGAATCACATGCAGTTTTTGGTCCTACGAGCTAGAGTTGTTTTCTGGTAAGGAAAGTCACTATTGAGCTCCCATTGCCATACATAGTGCAAATAGCACTAGCGTCTGTTCCCAGCAAGTACACTGTATTGGACTGAAGATGAGCTACTGTTCTTCTCAGTTTCCTAAGCAGAGTTGAACTAGATATGGCCCCTATGTGTAGGAAGCACAGTTCTTTTGTTCTGAGCACACTCACTATTCTGGCCCTATAGGAAACACAGTAGAGTAGAAGAGTGTTCTTTTCTCAAAAGCAGAGTGTTTTTCTTGTAAGGCGAGGTAGCGTTTGGGTCCCAGTCCTAAATGGAGTTGCATCACATGCAGTTTCTGGTCCTACTAGCTAGAGTAGTTTTCTGGTAAGGAAAGTCACTATTGCGCTCCCATTGACATACACAGTGCAAATAGCACTCGCGTCTGTTCCCAGCAAGTACAGTGTATTGGACTGAAGAGGAGCTACTGTTCTTGTCAGTTTCCTAAGTAGAGTTTAACTAGATATGGCCTGTGTGTGTAGGAAGCACAGTTCTTTTCTACTGTAAGCTCTCTGATCGAACCCATAGGAAACACAGTAGAGTAGAAGAGTGCCCTTTTCTCAAAAACAGAGTGTGTTCTTGTAAGGCGAGCTAGCATTTGTTTCCCAGTCCTAAATGGAGTTGAATCACATGCAGTTTCTGGTCCTACGAGCAAGAGTTGTTTTCTATTAAGAAGAGTCACTATTGTGCTCCCATTGTCATACACAGGGCAAATTGCACTGGCGTCTGTTCCCAGCATGTACAGTTTTTTGGACTGAAAATGACCTACTGTTCTTGTCAGTTTCCTAAGCAGAATTGAACTAGATATGGCCATGTGTGTTGGAAGCACAGTTCTTTTGTTCTGAGCAAGCTCACTGTTCTGGCCCTATAGAAAACACAGTAGAGTAGAAGACTGCTCTTTTCTAAAAAGCAGAGTGTTTTTCTTGTAAAGCGAGCTAGCATTTGTTTCCCATTCCTAAATGGAGTTGAATCACATGCAGTTTCTGGTCCTATGAGCAAGAGTTGTTTTCTGGTAAGAAGAGTCACTGTTGTGCTCCCATTGTCATACACAGGGCAAATAGCACTGGCGTCTGTTCCCAGCAAGTACAGTGTATGGGACGGAAGAGGGTCTACTGTTCGGGTCAGTTTCCTAAGCAGAATTGAACTAGATATGGCCGTGTGTGTAGGAAGCACAGTTCTTTTGTTCTGAGCAAGCTGACTGTTCGGACCCCATAGGAAACACAGGAGAGTAGAAGAGTGCTCTTTTCTCAAAGCAGAGTGTGTTTCTTGTAAGGCGAACTAGTGCTTGTTTCCCAGTCTGAAATGGAGTTGAATCCCATGCAGTTTCTGGTCCTACGAGCAAGAGTTGTTTTCTGGTAAGACGAGTCACTATTGCACTCCCATTGTCATACACAGGGCAAATAGCACTGGCGTCTGTTCCCAGCATGTACAGTGTATTGGACTGAAGAGGAGCTACTGTTCTTGTCAGTTTCCTAAGCAGAATTGAACTAGATATGGCCGTGTGTGTAGGAAGCACAGTTCTTTTGTTCTGAGCAAGCTCACTCTTTTGGCCCTATAGGAAACACAGTAGAGTAGAAGAGTGCTCTTTTCTCAAAAGCAGAGTGTGTTTCTTGTAAGGCGAGCTAGCGTTTGTTTCCCAGTCCTAAATTGAGTTGAATCACATGCAGTTTTTGGTCCTACGAGCTAGAGTTGTTTTCTGGTAAGGAAAGACACTATTGCGCTCCCATTGCCACACACAGTGCAAAGAGGACTCGCGTCTTTTCCCATCAAGTACAGTGTATTGGACTGAAGAGGAGCTACTGTTCTTGTCAGTTTCCTAAGCAGAGTTGAACTAGATATGGCTGTGTGTGTATAGGAAGCCCAGTTCTTTTGTACGGTAAGCTCACTGATCGAACCCATAGGAAACAGAGTAGAGTAGAAGAGTGCTCTTTTCTCAAAAGCAGAGTGTGTTTCTTGTAAGGCGAGCTAGCATTTGTTTCCCAGTCCTAAATGGAGTTGAATCACATGCAGTTTCTGGTTCTACAAGCAAGAGTTGTTTTCTGGTAAGAAGAGTCATTATTGCGCTCCCATTATCATACACAGGGCAAATAGCACTGGCGTCTGTTCCCAGCATGTACAGTGTATTGGACTGAAGAGGAGCTACTGTTCTTGTCATTTTCCTAAGCAGAGTTGTACTAGATATAGCCCGTGTGTAGGAAGCACAGTTCTTTTGTTCTGAGCAAGCTAACTATTCTGGCCCTATAGGAAACACAGTAGAGTAGAAGACTGCTCTTTTCTCAAAAGCAGAGTGTTTTTCTTGTAAAGTGAGCTAGTGTTTGTTTCCCAGTCCTAAATGGAGTTGAATCACATGCAGTTTCTGGTCCTACGAGCAAGAGTTTTTTTCTGGTAAGAAGAGTCACTATTTCACTCTCATTGCCATATACAGTGCAAATAGCACTCGCGTCTGTTTCCACCAAGTACAGTGTATGGGACTGAAAAGGATCTACTGTTCTTGTTAGTTTCCTAAGCAAAATTGAACTAGATAAACCGTGTGTGTAGGAAGCACAGTTCTTTTGTTCTGAGTAAGCTCACTGTTCTGGCCCTATAGGAAACACAGTAGAGTAGAAGAGTGATCTTTTCTCAAAAGCAGAGTGTGTTTCTTATAAGGGGAGCTAGCGTTTGTTTCCCAGTCCTAAATGGATTTGAATCACATGCAGTTTTTGATCCTACGAGCAAGAGTTGTTTTCTGGTAAGAAGAGTCACTATTGTGCTCCCATTATCATACACAGGGCAAATAGCACTGGCGTCTGTTCCCAGCATGTACAGTGTATTGGACTGAAGAGGAGCTACTGTTCTTGTCAGTTTCCTAAGCAGAATTGAACTAGATATGGCCATGTGTGAAGGAAGCACAGTTCTTTTATTCTGAGCAAGCTCACTGTTCTGGCCCTATTGAAAACACAGTAGAGTAGAAGAGTGCTCTTTTCTCAAAAGCAGAGTGAGTTTCTTGTAAGGCGAGCTAGCGTTTGTTTCCCAGTTCTAAATGGAGTTGAATCACATGCAGTTTTTGGTCCTACGAGCTAGAGTTGTTTTCTGGTAAGGAAAGTCACTATTGCGCTCCCATTGCCACACACAGTGCAAAGAGGACTCGCGTCTGTTCCCATCAAGTACAGTGTATTGGACTGTAGAGGAGCTACTGTTCTTGTCAGTTTCCTAAGCAAAGTTGAACTAGATATGGCCCCTGTGTGTAGGAAGCACAGTTCTGTTGTTCTGAGCAAGCTGACTGTTCGGACCCCATAGGAAACACAGTAGAGTAGAAGAGTGCTCTTTTCTCAAAAGCAGAGTGTGTTTCTTGTAAGGCGAACTAGTGCTTGTTTCCCAGTCTGAAATGGAGTTGAATCCCATGCAGTTTCTGGTCCTACGAGCAAGAGATGTTACCTGGTAAGAAGATTCACTATTGCCCTCCCATTGCCATATACAGTGCAAACAGCTCTCACGTTTTTCCCAGCAAGTACAGTGTATTGGACTGAAGAGGAGCTACTGTTCTTGTCAGTTTCCTAAGCTGAGTTAAACTAGGTATGGCCCGTGTGTGTAGGAAGCACAGTTCTTTTGTTCTGAGCAAGCTCACTATTCTGGCCCTATAGGAAACACAGTAGAGTAGAAGAGTGCTCTTTTCTGAGAAGATGAGTGTGTTTCTTGTAAGGCGAGCTAGCATTTGTTTCCCAGTCCTAAATGGAGTTGAATCACATGCAGTTTCTGGTCCTACGAGCAAGAGTTGTTTTCTGGTAGGAAGAGTCACTATTGCACTCCCATTGTCATACACAGGGCAAATAGCACTGGCGTCTGTTCCCAGCATGTACAGTGTATTGGACTGAAGAGGAGATACTGTTCTTGTCAGTTTCCTAAGCAGAATTGAACTATATATGGCCGTGTGTGTAGGAAGCACAGTTCTTTTGTTCTGAGCAATCTCACTCTTTTGGCTCTATAGGAAACACAGTAGAGTAGAAGAGTGCTCTTTTATCAAAAGCAGAGTGTGTTTCTTGTAAGGCGAGCTAGCGTTTGTTTCCCAGTCGTAAATTGCGTTGAATCACATGCAGTTTTTGGTCCTACGAGCTAGAGTTGTTTTCTGGTAAGGAAAGTCACTATTGCGCTCCCATTGCCACACAGAGTGCAAAGAGGACTCGCGTCTGTTCCCATCAAGTACAGTGTATTGGACTGAAGAGGAGCTACTGTTCTTGTCAGTTTCCTAAGCACAGTTGAACTAGATATGGCCCCTGTGTGTAGGAAGCACAGTTCTTTTGTACTGTAAGCTCACTGATCGAACCCATAGGAAACAGAGTAGAGTAGAAGAGTGCTCTTTTCTCAAAAGCAGAGTGTGTTTCTTGTAAGGCAAGCTAGCATTTGTTTCCCAGTCCTAAATGGAGTTGAATCACATGCAGTTTCTGGTTCTACGAGCAAGAGTTGTTTTCTGGTAAGAAGAGTCACTATTGCGTTCCCATTGTCATACACAGGGCAAACAGCACTGGCGTCTGTTCCCAACATGTACAGTGTATTTGACTGAAGAGGATCTACTGTTCTTGTCAGTTTCCTAAACTGAATTGAACTAGATATGGCCGTGTGTGTAGGAAGCACAGTTCTTTTGTTCTGACCAAGCTCACTGTTCGGACCCCATAGGAAACACTGTAGATTAGAAGAGTGCTCTTTTCTCAAAAGCAGAGAGTGTTTCTTGTAAGGCGATCTAGCGTTTGTTTTCCGTCCTAAAAGGAGTTGAATCACATGCAGTTTCTGGTCCTATGAGCAAGACTTGTTTTCTGGTAACGAGAGTCACTATTTGCCTCCCATTGCCAAATACAGTGCAAATAGCACTCGCGTCTGTTCCCATCAAGTACAGTGTATGGGACTGAAGAGGATCTACTGTTCTTGTTAGTTTCCTAAGCAAAATTGAACTAGATATGGCCATTTGTGTAGGAAGCACAGTTCTTTTGTTCTGAGTAAGCTCACTGTTCTGGCCCTATAGGAAACACAGTAGAGTAGAAGAGTGATCTTTTCTCAAAAGCAGAGTGTGTTTCTTGTAAGGGGAGCTAGCGTTTGTTTCCCAGTCCTAAATGGAGTTGAATCACATGCAGTTTTTGATCCTACGAGCAAGAGTTGTTTTCTGGTAAGGAAAATCACTATTGCGCTCCCTTTGACCTACACAGTTCAAATAGCACTCGCGTCTGTTCCCAGCAAGTACAGTGTATTGGACTGAAGAGGAGCTACTGTTCTTGTCAGTTTCCTAAGCAGAGTTGAACTAGATATGGCCCGTGTGTGTAGGAAGCACAGTTCTTTTGTACTGTAAGCTCACTGATCGAACCCATAGGAAACACATTAGAGTAGAAGAGTGCCCTTTTCTCAAAAGCAGAGTGTTTTTCTTGTAGGCAAGCTAGCGTTTGTTGCGCAGTCCTAAATGGAGTTGAATCACATGCAGTTTCTGGTCCTACGAGCAAGAGTTTTTTTTCTGGATGAAGATTCACTATTGAACTCCCAATGTCATACACAAGGCAAATAGCATTGGCGTCTGTTCCCAGCAAGTACAGTGCATTGGACTGAAGAGGAGCTACTGTTCTTGTCAGTTTCCTAAGCAGAGTTGAACTAGATAAGCCCGTGTGTGTAGGAAGCACAGTTCTTTTGTTCTGAGCAAGCTCACTGTTTGGACCCCAAAGGAAACACAGTAGAGTAGAAGAGTGCTCTTTTCTCAAAAGCAGAGTGTGTTTCTTGTAAGGCGAGCTAGCGTTTGTTTCGCAGTCCTAAATGGAGTTGAATCACATGCAGTTTGTGGTCCTATGAGCAAGAGATGTTTTCTGGTAAGAAGAGTCACTATTGCGGTCCCATTGTCATACACATTGCAAATAGCACTAGCAATGTCCCATGCAGGTCCAGTGTATTGGACTGAAGAGGATCTACTGTTCTTGTCAGTTTCCTAAGCAGAATTGAACTGGATATGCCCCGTGTGTGTAGGAAGCACAGTTCTTTTGTTCTGAGCAAGCTCACTATTCTGGCCCTACAGGAAACACAGTAGAGTAGAAGAGTGCTCTTTCTGAGAAGATGAGTGTGTTTCTTGTAAGGCAAGCTAGCATTTGTTTCCCAGTCCTAAATGGAGTTGAATCACATGCAGTTTCTGGTCCTACGAGCAAGAGTTGTTTTCTGGTAGGAAGAGTCACTATTGCACTCCCATTGTCATACACAGGGCAAATAGCACTGGCGTCTGTTCCCAGCATGTACAGTGTATTGGACTGAGGAGGAGCTACTGTTCTTGTCAGTTTCCTAAGCAGAATTGAACTAGATATGGCCCTGTGTGTAGGAAGCACAGTTCTTTTGTTCTGAGCAATCTCACTCTTTTGGCTCTATAGGAAACACAGTAGAGTAGAAGAGTGCTCTTTTCTCAAAAGCAGAGTGTGTTTCTTGTAAGGCGAGCTAGCATTTGTTTCCCAGTCCTAAATGGAGTTGAATCACATGCAGTTTCTGGTTCTATGAGCAAGAGTTGTTTTCTGGTAAGAAGAGTCACTATTGCGCTCCCATTGTCATACACAGGGCAAATAGCACTGGCGTCTGTTCCCAGCATGTACAGTGTATTGGACTGAAGAGGAGCTACTGTTCTTGTCAGTTTCCTAAGCAGAGTTGAACTAGATATGGCCCCTGTGTGTAAGAAGCAAATTTCTTTTGTTCTGAGCAAGCTGACTGTTCGGAACCCATAGGAAACACAGTAGAGTAGAAGTGTGCTCTTTTCTCAAAGCAGAGTGTGTTTCTTGTAAGGCGAACTAGTGCTTGTTTCCCAGTCTGAAATGGAGTTGAATCCCATGCAGTTTCTGTTCCTACGATCAAGAGATGATACCTGGTAAGAAGAGTCACTATTGCCCTCCCATTGCCATATACAGTGCAAATAGCTCTCGCGTTGTTCCCAGCAAGTACAGTGTATTGGACTGAAGAGGAGCTACTGTTCTTGTCAGTTTCCTAAGCTGAGTTAAACTAGGTATGGCCCGTGTGTGTAGGAAGCACAGTTCTTTTGTTCTGAGCAAGCTCACTATTCTGGCCCTATAGGAAAGACAGTAGAGTAGAAGAGTGCTCTTTTCTGAGAAGAGGAGTGTGTTTCTTGTAAGGCGAGCTAGCATTTGTTTCCCAGTCCTAAATGGAGTTGAATCACATGCAGTTTTTGGTCCTACGAGCTAGAGTTGTTTTCTGGTAAGGAAAGTCACTATTGCGCTCCCATTGCCACACACAGTGCAAAGAGGACTGGCGTCTGTTCCCATCAAGTACAGTGTATTGGACTGAAGAGGAGCTACTGTTCTTGTCAGTTTCCTAAGCAGAGTTGAACGAGATATGGCCCGTGTGTGTAGGAAGCCCAGTTCTTTTGTACTGTAAGCTCACTGATCGAACCCATAGGAAACAGAGTAGAGTAGAAGAGTGCTCTTTTCTCAAAAGTAGAGTGTGTTTCTTGTAAGGCGAGCTAGCATTTGTTTCCCAGTCCTAAATGGAGTTGAATCACATGCAGTTTCTGGTTCTACGAGCAAGAGTTGTTTTCTGGTAAGAAGAGTCACTATTGCGCTCCCATTGTCATACACAGGGCAAATAGCACTGGCGTCTGTTCCCAGCATGTACAGTGTATTGGACTGAAGAGGATTTACTGTTCTTGTCAGTTTCCTAAGCAGAATTGAACTAGATATGGCCGTGTGTGTAGGAAGCACAGTTCTTTTGTTCTGAGCAAGCTCACTGTTTTGGCCCTATAGGAAACACAGTAGAGTAGAAGAGTGCTCTTTTCTCAAAAACACAGTGTTTTTCTCGTAAGGCGAGCCAGTGTTTGTTTCAGAGTCCTAAATGGAGTTGAATCACATGCAGTTTTTGGTCCTACGAGCTAGAGTTGTTTTCTGGTAAGGAAAGTCACTATTGCGCTCTCATTGCCACACACAGTGCAAAGAGGACTCGCGTCTGTTCCCATCAAGTACAATGTATTGGACTGAAGAGGAGCTACTGTTCTTGTCAGTTTCCTAAGCAGAGTTTAACTAGATATGGCCCCTGTGTGTAGGAAGCAAAGTTTTTTTGTTCTGAGCAAGCTGACTGTTCGGACCCCATAGGAAACAGAGTAGAGTAGAAGAGTGCTCTTTTCTCAAAGCAGAGCGTTTTCCTTGTAAGGCGAACTAGTGCTTGTTTCCCAGTCTGAAATGGAGTTGAATCACATGCAGTTTTTGGTCCTATGAGCAAGAGATGTTACCTGGTAAGAAGAGTCACTATTGCCCTCCCATTGCCATATACAGTGCAAATAGCTCTCGCGTTGTTCCCAGCAAGTACAGTGTATTGGACTGAAGAGGAGCTACTGTTCCTATCATTTTCCTAAGCGGAGTTAAACTAGATATGGCCCGTGTGTGTAGGAAGCACAGTTCTTTTTTTCTGAGCAAGCTCACTATTCTGGCCCTATAGGAAACACAGTAGAGTAGAAGAGTGCTCTTTTCTGAGAAGCAGAGTGTGTTTCTTGTAAGGCGAGCTAGCATTTGTTTCCCAGTCCTAAATGGAGTTGAATCAGATGCAGTTTCAGATCCTACAAGCAAGAGTTGTTTTCTGGTAAGAAGAGTCACTATTGCACTCCCATTGTCATACACAGGGCAAATAGCACTGGCGTCTGTTCCCAGCATGTACAGTGTATTGGACTGAAGAGGAGCTACTGTTCTTGTCAGTTTCCTAAGCAGAATTGAACTAGATATGGCCGTGTGTGTAGGAAGCACAGTTCTTTTGTTATGAGCAAGTTCACTCTTTTGGCCATATAGGAAACACAGTAGAGTAGAAGAGTGCTCTTTTCTCAAAAGCAGAGTGTGTTTCTTGTAAGGCGAGCTAGCGTTTCTTTCCCAGTCGTAAATGGAGTTGAATCACATGCAGTTTTTGGTCCTACGAGCTAGAGTTGTTTTCTGGTAAGGAAAGTCACTATTGCGCTCCCATTGCCACACAGAGTGCAAAGAGGACTCGCGTCTGTTCCCATCAAGTACTGTGTATTGGACTGAAGAGGAGCTACTGTTCTTGTCAGTTTCCTAAGCACAGTTGAACTAGATATGGCCCCTGTGTGTAGGAAGCCCAGTTCTTTTGTACTGTAAGCTCACTGATCGAACCCATAGGAAACAGAGTAGAGTAGAAGAGTGCTCTTTTCTCAAAAGCAGAGTGTGTTTCTTGTAAGGCGAGCTAGCATTTGTTTCCCAGTCCTAAATGGAGTTGAATCACATGCAGTTTCTGGTTCCACGAGCAAGAGTTTTTTTCTGGTAAGAAGAGTCACTATTGCGCTCCCATTGTCATACACAGGGCAAATAGCACTGGCGTCTGTTCCCAGCATGTACAGTGTATTTGACTGAAGAGGATCTACTGTTCTTGTCAGTTTCCTAAACAGAATTGAACTAGATGTGGCCGTGTGTGTAGGAAGCACAGTTCTTTTGTTCTGAGCAAGCTCACTGTTTTGGCCCTATAGAAAACACAGTAGAGTAGAAGAGTGCTCTTTTATCAAAAGCAGAGTGAGTTTCTTGTAAGGCGAGCTAGCGTTTGTTTCCCAGTCCTAAATGGAGTTGAATCACATGAAGTTTTTGGTCCTACGAGCTAGAGTTGTTTTCTGGTAAGGAAAGTCACTATTGTGCTCCCATTGCCACAAACAGTGCAAAGAGGACTCGCGTCTGTTCCCATCAAGTACAGTGTATTGGACTGAAGAGGAGCTACTGTTCTTGTCAGTTTCCTAAGCAGAGTTGAACTAGATATGGCCCCTGTGTATAGGAAGCACAGTTCTTTTGTTCTCAGCAAACTGACTGTTCGGACACCATAGGAAACACAGTAGAGTAGAAGAGTGCTCTTTTCTCAAAAGCAGAGTGTGTTTCTTGTAAGGCGAACTAGTGCTTGTTTCCCAGTCTGAAATGGAGTTGAATCCCATGCAGTTTCTGGTCCTACCAGCAAGAGATGTTAACTGGTAAGAAGAGTCACTATTGAGCTCCCATTGCCATACACAGTGCAAATAGCATTCGCCTCTGTTCCCATCAAGTACAGTGTATTGGACTGAAGAGGATCTACTGTTCTTGTCAGTTTCGTAAGCAGAATTGACCTAGATATTGCCCATGTGTGTAGGAAGCACAGTTCTTTTGTTCTGAGCAAGCTCACTGTTTTGGCCCTATAGGAAACACAATAGAGTAGAAGAGTGCTCTTTTCTCAAAAGCAGAGTGTGTTTCTTGTAAGGCGAGCTAGCGTTTGTTTTCAAGTCTTAAATGGAGTTGAATCACATGCAGTTTTTGATCCTTCGAGCAAGAGTTGTTTTCTGGTAAGGAAAATCACTATTGCGCTCCCATTGCCACACACAGTGCAAAGAGGACTCGCGTCTGTTCCCATCAAGTACAGTGTATTGGACTGAAGAGGAGCTACTGTTCCTGTCAGTTTCCTAAGCAGAGTTGAACTAGATATGGCCCGTGTGTGTGAAGCACAGTTCTTTTCTCATGAGCATGCTCAATTTTCAGACCCCTTAGTAAACACAGTAGAGTAGAAGAGTGCTCTTTTCTCAAAAGCAGACTGTGTTTCTCCTAAGGCGAGCTAGCGTTTCTTTCCAAGTCCTAAATAGAGTTGAATCACATGCAGTTTCTGGTACTACAAGCAAGAGTTGTTTTCTGCTAAGAAGAGTCACTATTGCGCTCCCATTGCCATACACAGGGCAAATAGCACTCGCATCTGTTCCCAGCATGTACAGTGTATTGGACTGAAGAGGATCTACTGTTCTTGTCAGTTTCCTAAGCAGAGTTGAACTAGATATGGCCCGTGTGTGTAGGAAGCACATTTCATTGTTCTGAGCAAGCTCACTGTTCGGACCCCATAGGAAACACAGTAGAGTAGAAGAGTGCTCTTTTCAGAAGCAGAGTGTGTTTCTTGTAAGGCTGGCTAGTGTTTGTTTCCCAGTCAGAAACGGAGTTGAATCTCATGCAGTTTCTGGTCCTATGAGCAAGAGTTGTTTTCTGGTAAGAGGAGTCACTATTGCGCTCCCATTGCCATACACAGTGCAAATAGCACTCGTTTCTGTTCCCAGCAAGTACAGTGTATTGGACAGAAGGGGATCTACTGTTCTTGTCAGTTTCCTAAGCAGAGTTGAACTAGATATGGCCCCTGTGTGTAGGAAGCACAGTTCTTTTGTTCTGAGCAAGCTCAGTGTTCTGGCCCTATAGGAAACACAGAAGAGTAGAAGAGTGCTCTTTTCTCAAAAGCAGAGTGTGTTTCTTTTAAGGCGAGCTAGTGTTTGTTTCCCAGTTATAAATGGAGTTGAATCACATGCAGTTTCTGGTCCTACGAGCAAGAGTTGTTTTCTGGTAAGAAGAGTCACTATTGTGCTACCATTGCCATACACAGTGCAAATAGCACTCGTTTCTGTTCCCAGCAAGTACAGTGTATTGGACAGAAGAGGATCTACTGTTCTTGTCAGTTTCCTAAGCAGAGTTGAACTAGATATGGCCTGTGTGTGTAGGAAGCACAGTTCTTTTGTTCTGAGCAAGCTCACTGTTCTGGCCCTATAGGAAACACAGTAGAGTAGAAGAGTGCTCTTTTCTCAAAAGCAGACTGTGTTTTTTCTAAGGCAAGCTAGCGTTTGTTTCCAAGTCCTAAAGGAGTTGAATCACATACAGTTTCTGGTCCTACAAGCAAGAGTTGTTTTCTGGTAAGGAGAGTCACTATTGCACTCCCATTGCCATACACAGGGCAAATAGCACTCGCGTCTGTTCCCAGCAAGTACAGTGTATTAGACTGAAGAGGAGCTACTGTTCTTGTAAGTTTCCTAAGCAGAGTTGAACTATATATGGCCCGTGTGTTAAGGAAGCACAAATCATTTGTTCAGAGCAAGCTCACTCTTCTGGTCCTATAGGAAACACAGAAGAGTAGAAGAGTGCTCTTTTCTCAAAAGCAGAGTGTGTTTCTTGTAAGGCGAGCTAGCGTTTGTTTCCCAGTCCATAATGGAGTTGAATCACATGTAGTTTCTGGTCCTGCGAGCAAGAGTTGTTTTCTGGTAAGAAGAGTCACTATTTTGTTCCTATTGCCATACACAGGGCAAATAGCACTCGCGTCTGTTTCCAGCAAGTACACTGTATTGGACTGAAGAGGAGCTACTGTTCTTGTCAGTTTTTTAAGCAGAGTTGAACTAGATGTGGCCCGTGTGTGTAGAAAGCACAGTTCTTTTGTTCTGAGCAAGCTCACTGTTCGGACCCCATAGGAAACACAGTAGAATAGAAGAATGCTCTTTTCTCAAAAGCAGAGTGTGTTTCTTGTAAGGTGAGGTAGCGTTTGTTTCCAAGTGCGAAATGGAGTTGAATCCCATGCAGTTTCTGGTCCTAAGAGCAAGAGTTGTTTTCTGGTAAGAAGATTCAGTATTGTGCTCCAATTGACACATACACTGCAAATAGCACTCGCGTCTGTTCACAGCAAGTGCAGTGTATTGGACTGAAGAGGAGCTACTGTTCTTGTCAGTTTCCTAAGCAGAGTTGAACTAGATATGGCCCGTTTGTGTAGGAAGCACAGTTCTTTTGTTCTGAGAAAGCTCACTGTTCTGGCAATATAGGAAACACAGTAGATCAGAAGAGTGATCTTTTCTCAAAACCAGAGTGTGTTTCTTGTAAGGCGAGATAGTGTTTGTTTCCCAGTCCAAAATGGAGTTGAATCACAAGCAGTTTTTGGTCCCATGAGCAAGAATTGTTTTCTGGTAAGGAAAGTCACTATTGTGCTCCCTTTGCATACACAGTACAAATAGCACTCGCGTCTGTTCCCATTAAGTACAGTGTATTGGACTGAAGAGGAGCTACTGTTCTTGTCAGTTTACAGTGGAATTGAACTAGATATGGCCGGTGTGTGTAGGAAGCACAGTTCTTTTCTTCTGAGCAAGCTCACTGTTCGGACCCCATAGGAAACACTGTAGAGCAGAAGAGTCCTCTTTTCTCAAAAGCAGAGTGTGTTTCTTGTAAGGAGAGCTAGCGTTTGTTTCCCAGTCCTAAAAGGAGTTGAATCCCATGCAGTTTCTGGTACTACGAGCAAGAGTTGTTTTCTGGTAAGAAGAGTCACTATTGGGCTCCCATTGCCATACACAGTGCAAATAGCACTCACGTCTGTTCGCAGCAAGTACAGTGTATTGGACTGAAGATGAGCTACTGTTCTTGTCAGTTTGCCAAGCAGAATTGAACTGGATATGGCCCCTGTGTGTAGGAAGCACAGTTCTTTTGTTCTGAGCAAGCTCACTGTTCGGACCCAATAGGAAACACCTTAGAGTAGAAGAGTGCTCTTTTCTCAAAAGCAGATTGTGTTTCTTGTACGGCAAGCTAGCGTTTGTTTCCCAGTCCTAAATGGAGTTGAATCCCATGCAGTTTCTTGTCCTACGAGCAAGAGTTGTTTTCTGGTAAGAAGAGTCACTATTGGGCTCCCATTGGCATGTACACTGCAAATAGCACTCGCGTCTTTTCCCAGCAAGTACAGTGTATTGGACTGAAGAGGATCTACTGTTCTTGTCAATTTCCTAAGCAGAATTGAACTAGATATGGCCCGTGTGTGTAGGAAGCACAGTTCTTTTGTTCTCAGCAAGCTCACTGTTTGGATCCCATAGGAAACACTGTAGAGTAGAAGAGTGCTCATTTCTCAAAAGCAGAGAGTGTTTCTTTTAAGTCGAGCTAGAGTTTGTTTCCCAGTCAGAAATGGAGTTGAATCCCATGCAGTTTCTGGTCCTACGAGCAAGAGTTGTTTTCTGGTAAGAAGAGTCACTATTGCGCTCCGTTTGTCATACACAGGGCAAATAGCACACGCGTCTGTTCCCAGCAAGTACAGTGTATTGGACTGAAGAGGATGTACTATTCTTGTAAGTTTTTTAAGCAGAATTGAACTAGATATGACCGTGTGTGTAGGAAGCACATTTCTTTTGTTCTGAGCAAGCTCACTGTTCTGGCCCTATAGGAAACACAATAGAGTAGAAGAGTTCTCTTATCTCAAAAGCAGAGTGTGTTTCTTGTAAGGCGAGATCGAGTTTGTTTCCCAGTCCTAAATGGAGTTGAATCACATGTAGTTTTTGGTCCTACGAGCAAGAGATGTTTTCTGGTAAGAAGAGTCACTATTGCGCTTCCATTGCCATACACTGTGCAAATAGCACTCGCGTCTGTTCGCAGCAAGTACAGTGTATTGGACTGAAGATGAGCTACTGTTCTTGTCAGTTTCCTAAGCAGAGTTGAACTAGATATGGCCCCTGTGTGTAGGAAGCACACAGTTCTTTTGTTCTGAGCAAGCACACTGTTCAGACCCCATAGGAAACATAGTAGAGTAGAAGAGTGCTGTTATCTCAAAAGCAGAGTGTGTTTCTTGTAAGGTGAGCTAGCATTTGTTTCCCAGTTCGAAATGGAGTTGAATCCCATGCAGTTTCGGGTCCTACGAGCAAGAGTTGTTTTCTCGTAAGAAGAGTCTCTTTTGCGCTCCCATTATCATACACAGGGCAAATAGCACTGGCGTCTGTTCCCAGCAAGTACAGTGTATTGGACTGAAGAGGACCAACTGTTCTTGTCAGTTTCCTAAGCAGAGTTGAACTAGATATAGCCCGTATGTGTAGGAAGCACAGTTCTTTTGTTCTTAGCAAGCTCACTATTCTGGGCCTATAGGAAACACAGTAGAGTAGAAGAGTGCTCTTTTCTCAAAAGGAGAGTGTGTTTCTTGTAAGGCGAGCTAGCGTTTGTTTCCCAGTCCTAAATGGAGTTGAATCACATGCAATTTCTGGTCCTAAGAACAAGAGTTTTTTTCTGGTAAGAAGAGTCACTGTTGCGCTCCCATTGTCAAACACAGGGCAAATAGCACTGGCATCTATTCCCAGCATGTACAGTGTATTGGAATGAAGAGGATCTACTGTTCTTGTCAGTTTCCCGAGCAGAATTGAACTAGATAATGCCGTTTGTGTAGGAAGCACAGTTCTTTTTTTCTGAGCAAGCTCACTGTTCAGACCCCATAGGAAACACCGTAGAGTAGAAGAGTGCTCTTTTCTCAAAAGCAGAGTGTGTTTCTTGTAAGGCGAGCTAGCGTTTGTTTCCAAGTCCGAAATGGAGTTGAATCCCATGCAGTTTCTGGTCCTAGAAGCAAGAGTTGTTTTCTGGTAGGAAGATTCAGTATTGTGCTCCAATTGCCACATACACTGCAAATAGCACTCGAATCTGTTCCCAGCAAGTACAGTGTATTGGACTGAAGAGGAGCTACTGTTCTTGTCAGGTTCCTAACCAGAGTTGAACTAGATATGGCCCGTGTGTGTAGTAAACACAGTTCTTTTGTTCTGAGCAAGCTCACTGTTCGGACCCCATAGGAAATACAGTAGAATAGAAGAGTGCTCTTTTCTCAAAAGCAGAATGTGTTTCTTGTAAGGCGAGCTAGCGTGTGTTTCCCAGTCCAAAATGGAGTTGAATCACATGCAGTTTCTGGTCCAACCAACAAGGGATGTTTTCTGGAAAGGAAAGTCACTATTTTTCTCCCTTTGCCATAAACACTGCAAATAGCACTCGCATCTGTTCCCAGCAAGTACAGTGTATTGGACTGAAGAGGAGCTACTGTTCTTGTCAGTTTCCTAAGCAGAGTTGAACTAGATATGGCCCGTGTGTGTAGGAAGCACAGTTCTTTTGTTCTGAGCAAGCTCACTGTTCTGGCCCTATAGGAAACACAGAAGAGTAGAAGAGTGCTCTTTTCTCAGAAGCAGAGTTTGATTCTTGTAAGGCGAGCTAGCGTTTGTTTCCCAGTCCTAAATGGAGTTGAATCACATGCAGTTTCTGGTCCTATGAGCAAGAGTTGTTTTCTGGTAAAAAGAGTCACTATTGTACTACCATTACCATACTCAGTGCAAATAGGACTCGCGTCTGTTCCCAGCAAGTACAGTGTATTGGACAGAAGAGGAGCTACTGTTCTTGTCAGTTTCCTAAGCAGAGTTGAACTACATATGGCCCGTGTGTGTGAAGCACAGTTCTTTTGTTCTGAGCAAGCTCAATTTTCGGACCCCATAGTAAACACAGTAGAATAGAAGTGTGCTCTTTTCTCAAAAGCAGAGTGTGTTTCTTGTAAGGCTAGCTAGTGTTTGTTTCCCAGTCTTAAATGGAGTTGAATCACATGTAGTTTCTGATCCTAGGAGCAAGAGTTGTTTTCTGGTAAGAAGAGTCACTATTGTGCTCCCATTGTCATACACAGGGCAAATAGCACTGGCGTCTGTTCCCAGCATGTACAGTGTATTGGACCTAGAGGATCTACTGTTCTTGTCAGTTTCCTAAGCAGAGTTGAACTAGATATAGCCCTTGTGTGTAGGAAGCACAGTTCATTTGTTCTGAGCAAGCTCACTGTTCTGGCCCTACAGAAAACACAGTAGAGTAGAAGAGTGCTCTTTTCTCAAAAGGAGAGTTTTTTTCTTGTAAGGTGAACTAGCGTTTGTTTCCCAGTCCTAAATGGAGTTGAATCACATGCAGTTTTTGGTCCTACAAGCAAGGGATGTTTTCTGGTAATTAAAGTCACTATTGTGCTCCCTTTGCCATAAACAGTGCAAATAGCACTTGCGTCTGTTCCCAGCAAGTACAGTGTATTGGACTGAAGAGGAGCGACTGTTCTTGTCAGTTTCCTAAGCAGAGTTGAACGAGATATGGCGCGTGTGTTTAGGAAGCACAGTTCTTTTGTTCTGAGCAAGCTCACTGATCGGACACCATACGAAACACAGTAGAGAAGAAGAGTGCTCTTTTCTCAAAAGCAGAGTGTATTTCTTGTAAGGCGAGCTAGTGTTTGTTTCCCAGTCCTAAATGGAGTTGAATCACATGTAGTTTCTGATCCTAGGAGCAAGAGTTGTTTTCTGGTAAGAAGAGTCACTATTGTGCTCCCATTGTCATACACAGGGCAAATAGCACTGGTGTTTGATCCCAGCATGTACAGTGTATTGGACTGAAGAGGATCTACTGTTCTTGTCAGTTTCCTAAGCAGAGTTAAACTAGATATGGCTCGTGTGTGTAGGAAACACAGTTCGTTTGTTCTGAGCAAGCTCACCGTTTTGGCCCTATAGGAAACAAAGTAGAGTAGAAGAGTGCTCTTTTCTCAAAAGCAGAGTGTGTTTCTTGTAAGGCGAGCTAGCTTTTGTTTCCCAGCCCTAAAAGGTGTTGAATCCCATGCAGTTTCTGGTCCTACGAGCAAGAGTTGTTTTCTGGTAAGAAGAGACACTATTGCGCTCCCATTGCCATACACAGTGCAAATAGCACTCGGGTCTGCTCCCAGCAAATACAGTGTATTGGACTGAAGAGGAGCTACTGCTCTTGTCAGTTTCCTAAGCAGAGTTGAACTAGATATGGCCCGTGTGTGTAGGAAACACAGTTCTTTTGTTCTGAGCAAGCTCACTGTTCGGACCCCATAGGAAACACAGTAGAATAGAAGAGTGCTCTTTTCTCAAAAGCAGAGTGTGTTTCTTGTAAGGCGAGCTAGCGTTTGTTTCCCATTCCAAAATGGAGTTGAATCACATGCAGTTTCTGGTCCTACGAGCAAGGGATGTTTTCTGGAAAGGAAAGTCACTATTGTTCTCGATTTGCCATAAACAGTGCAAATAGCACTCACGTCTGTTCCCAGCAAGTACAGTGTATTGGACTGAAGAGGAGCTACTGTTCTTGTCAGTTTCCTAAGCAGAGTTGAACTAGATATGGCCCGTGTGTGTAGGAAGCACAGTTCTTTTGTTCTGAGCAAGCTCACTATTCTGGTCCTATAGGAAACACAGAAGAGTAGAAGAGTGCTCTTTTCTCAGAAGGAGAGTTTGTTTCTTGTAAGGCGAGCTAGGGTTTGTTTCCCACTCCTAAATGGAGTTGAATCACATGCAGTTTCTGGTCCTATGAGCAAGAGTTGTTTTCTGGTAAGAAGAGTCTCTATTGTGCTACCATTGCCATACTCAGTGCAAATAGCACTCGAGTCTGTTCCCAGCAAGTACAGTGTATTGGACAGAAGAGGAGTTACTGTTCTTGTCAGTTTCCTAAGCAGAGTTGAACTAGATATGGCCCGTGTGTGTGAAGCACAGTTCTTTTGTTCTGAGCAAGCTCAATTTTCAGACACCATAGTAAACACAGTAGAGTAGAAGAGTGCTCTTTTCTCAAAAGCAGAGTGTGTTTCTTGTAAGGCTAGCTAGTGTTTGTTTCCCAGTCAGAAACGGAGTTGAGTCCCATGCTGTTTCTGGTCCTATGAGCAAGAGTTGTTTTCTGGCAAGAAGAGTCACTATTGTGCTCCCATTGCCATACACAGTGCAAATAGCACTCGTGACTGCTCCCAGCAAGTACAGTGTATTGGACTGAAGAGGAGCTACTGTTCTTGTCAGTTTCCTAAGCAGAGTTGAACTAGATATAGCCCGTGTGTGTAGGAAGCACAGTTCTTTTGTTCTGAGCAAGCTCACTGTCCTGGCCCTATAGGAAACACAGTAGAGTAGAAGAGTGCTCTTTTCTCAAAAGCAGAGTTTTTTTCTTGTAAGGTGAGCTAGCGTTTGTTTCCCAGTCCTAAATTGAGTTGAATCACATGCAGTTTTTGGTCCTACGAGCAAGGGATGTTTTCTGGTAAGGAAAGTCACTATTGTGCTCCCTTTGCAATAAACAGTGCAAATAGCACTGGCGTCTGTTCCCAGCAAGTACAGAGTATTAGAGAGAAGAGGAGCTACTGTTCTTGTCTGTTTCCTAAGCAGAGTTGAAGTAGATATGTCGCGTGTGTGTAGGAAGCACTGTTCTTTTGTTCTGAGCAAGCTCACTGTTCTGGACCTGAAGGAAACACAGAAGAGTAGGAGTGCTCTTTTCTCAAAAGCAGAGTGTGTTTCTTGTAAGGCGAGCTAGCGTTTGTTTCCCAGTCCTAAATGGAGTTGAATCACATGCAGTTTCTGGTCCTACGAGCAAGAGTTGTTTTCTGGTAAGAAGAGTCACTATTGTGCTACCATTGCCATACACAGTGCAAATAACACTCGTGTCTGTTCCCAGCAAGTACAGTGTATTGGACAGAAGAGGATCTACTGTTCTTGTCAGTTTCCGAGGCAGAGTTGAACTAGATATGGCCTGTGTGTAGGATGCACAGTTCTTTTGTTCTGAGCAAGGTCACTGTTCTGGCCCTATAGGAAACACAGTAGAGTAGAAGAGTGCTCTTTTCTCAAAAGCAGAGTGTGTTTCTTCTAAGGCAAGCTAGCTTTTGTTTCCAAGTCATAAAGGAGTTGAATCACATGCAGTTTCTGGTCTACAAGCAAGAGTTTTTTTCTGGTAAGGAGAGTCACTATTGCACTCCCATTGCCATACACAGGGCAAATAGCACTCGCGTCTGTTCCCAGCAAGTACAGTGTATTAGACTGAAGAGGAGCTACTGTTCTTGTCAGTTTCCTAAGCAGAGTTGAACTAGATATAGCCCGTGTGTGTAGGAAGCACAGTTCTTCTGTTCTGAGCAAGCTCACTGTTCTTGCCCTATAGGAAACACAGTAGAGTAGAAGAGTGCTCTTTTCTCAAAAGCAGATTGTGTTTCTTTTAAGGTGAGCTAGCATTTGTTTCCCAGTCCTAAATCGAGTTGAATCACATGCAGTTTTTGGTCCTATGAGCAAGGGATGTTTTCTGGTAAGGAAAGTCACTATTGCGCTCCCTTTGACCTACACAGTTCAAATAGCACTCGCGTCTGTTCCCAGCAAGTACAGTGTATTGGAGTGAAGAGGAGCTACCGTTCTTGTCAGTTTCCTAAGCAGAGTTGAACTAGATATGGCCTGTGTGTGTAGGAAGCACAGTTCTTTTGTTCTGGGCAAGCTCACTGTTCTGGCACTATAGGAAACACACTAAAGTAGAAGAGTGCTCTTTTCTCAAAAGCAGAGTGTGTTTCTTCTAAGGCGAGCTAGCGTTTGTTTCCCAGCCCTAAAAGGTGTTGAATCCCATGCAGTTTCTGGTCCTACGAGCAAGAGTTGTTTTCTGGTAAGAAGAGACACTATTGCGCTCCCATTGCCATACACAGTGCAAATAGCACTCGGGTCTGCTCCCAGCAAGTACAGTGTATTGGACTGAAGAGGAGCTACTGCTCTTGTCAGTTTCCTAAGCAGAGTTGAACTAGATATGGCCCGTGTGTGTAGGAAACACAGTTCTTTTGTTCTGAGCAAGCTCACTGTTCGGACCCCATAGGAAACACAGTAGAATAGAAGAGTGCTCTTTTCTCAAAAGCAGAGTGTGTTTCTTGTAAGGCGAGCTAGCGTTTGTTTCCCATTCCAAAATGGAGTTGAATCACATGCAGTTTCTGGTCCTACGAGCAAGGGATGTTTTCTGGAAAGGAAAGTCACTATTGTTCTCGATTTGCCATAAACAGTGCAAATAGCACTCACGTCTGTTCCCAGCAAGTACAGTGTATTGGACTGAAGAGGAGCTACTGTTCTTGTCAGTTTCCTAAGCAGAGTTGAACTAGATATGGCCCGTGTGTGTAGGAAGCACAGTTCTTTTGTTCTGAGCAAGCTCACTATTCTGGTCCTATAGGAAACACAGAAGAGTAGAAGAGTGCTCTTTTCTCAGAAGGAGAGTTTGTTTCTTGTAAGGCGAGCTAGGGTTTGTTTCCCACTCCTAAATGGAGTTGAATCACATGCAGTTTCTGGTCCTATGAGCAAGAGTTGTTTTCTGGTAAGAAGAGTCTCTATTGTGCTACCATTGCCATACTCAGTGCAAATAGCACTCGAGTCTGTTCCCAGCAAGTACAGTGTATTGGACAGAAGAGGAGTTACTGTTCTTGTCAGTTTCCTAAGCAGAGTTGAACTAGATATGGCCCGTGTGTGTGAAGCACAGTTCTTTTGTTCTGAGCAAGCTCAATTTTCAGACACCATAGTAAACACAGTAGAGTAGAAGAGTGCTCTTTTCTCAAAAGCAGAGTGTGTTTCTTGTAAGGCTAGCTAGTGTTTGTTTCCCAGTCAGAAACGGAGTTGAGTCCCATGCTGTTTCTGGTCCTAGGAGCAAGAGTTGTTTTCTGGCAAGAAGAGTCACTATTTCGCTCCCATTGCCATACACAGTGCAAATAGCACTCGTGACTGCTCCCAGCAAGTACAGTGTATTGGACTGAAGAGGAGCTACTGTTCTTGTCAGTTTCCTAAGCAGAGTTGAACTAGATATAGCCCGTGTGTGTAGGAAGCACAGTTCTTTTGTTCTGAGCAAGCTCACTGTCCTGGCCCTATAGGAAACACAGTAGAGTAGAAGAGTGCTCTTTTCTCAAAAGCAGAGTTTTTTTCTTGTAAGGTGAGCTAGCGTTTGTTTCCCAGTCCTAAATTGAGTTGAATCACATGCAGTTTTTGGTCCTACGAGCAAGGGATGTTTTCTGGTAAGGAAAGTCACTATTGTGCTCCCTTTGCCATAAACAGTGCAAATAGCACTGGCGTCTGTTCCCAGCAAGTACAGAGTATTAGAGAGAAGAGGAGCTACTGTTCTTGTCTGTTTCCTAAGCAGAGTTGAAGTAGATATGTCGCGTGTGTGTAGGAAGCACTGTTCTTTTGTTCTGAGCAAGCTCACTGTTCTGGACCTGAAGGAAACACAGAAGAGTAGGAGTGCTCTTTTCTCAAAAGCAGAGTGTGTTTCTTGTAAGGCGAGCTAGCGTTTGTTTCCCAGTCCTAAATGGAGTTGAATCACATGCAGTTTCTGGTCCTACGAGCAAGAGTTGTTTTCTGGTAAGAAGAGTCACTATTGTGCTACCATTGCCATACACAGTGCAAATAACACTCGTGTCTGTTCCCAGCAAGTACAGTGTATTGGACAGAAGAGGATCTACTGTTCTTGTCAGTTTCCGAGGCAGAGTTGAACTACATATGGCCTGTGTGTAGGATGCACAGTTCTTTTGTTCTGAGCAAGGTCACTGTTCTGGCCCTATAGGAAACACAGTAGAGTAGAAGAGTGCTCTTTTCTCAAAAGCAGAGTGTGTTTCTTCTAAGGCAAGCTAGCTTTTGTTTCCAAGTCATAAAGGAGTTGAATCACATGCAGTTTCTGGTCTACAAGCAAGAGTTTTTTTCTGGTAAGGAGAGTCACTATTGCACTCCCATTGCCATACACAGGGCAAATAGCACTCGCGTCTGTTCCCAGCAAGTACAGTGTATTAGACTGAAGAGGAGCTACTGTTCTTGTCAGTTTCCTAAGCAGAGTTGAACTAGATATAGCCCGTGTGTGTAGGAAGCACAGTTCTTCTGTTCTGAGCAAGCTCACTGTTCTTGCCCTATAGGAAACACAGTAGAGTAGAAGAGTGCTCTTTTCTCAAAAGCAGATTGTGTTTCTTTTAAGGTGAGCTAGCATTTGTTTCCCAGTCCTAAATCGAGTTGAATCACATGCAGTTTTTGGTCCTATGAGCAAGGGATGTTTTCTGGTAAGGAAAGTCACTATTGCGCTCCCTTTGACCTACACAGTTCAAATAGCACTCGCGTCTGTTCCCAGCAAGTACAGTGTATTGGAGTGAAGAGGAGCTACCGTTCTTGTCAGTTTCCTAAGCAGAGTTGAACTAGATATGGCCTGTGTGTGTAGGAAGCACAGTTCTTTTGTTCTGGGCAAGCTCACTGTTCTGGCACTATAGGAAACACACTAAAGTAGAAGAGTGCTCTTTTCTCAAAAGCAGAGTGTGTTTTTCTAAGGCGAGCTAGCGTTTGTTTCCCAGTCCTAAATGGAGTTGAATCACATGCAGTTTCTGGTCCTACAAGCAAGAGTTGTTTTCTGGTAAGAAGAGTCACTATTTTGTTCCCATTGCCATACACAGGGCAAATAGCACTCGCGTCTGTTTCCAGCAAGTACAGTGTATTGGACTGAAGAGGAGCTACTGTTCTTGTCAGTTTTTTAAGCAGAGTTGAACTAGATATGGCCCGTGTGTGTAGAAAGCTCAGTTCTTTTGTTCTGAGCAAGCACACTGTTCAGACCCCATAGGAAACACAGTAGAATAGAAGAGTGCTCTTTTCTCAAAAGCAGAGTGTGTTTCTTGTAAGGCGAGCTAGCGTTTGTTTTTCAGTCCAAAATGGTGTTGAATCACATGCAGTTTCTGGTCCTACGACCAAGGGATGTTTTCTGGTAAGGAAAGTCACTATTGTGCTCCCTTTGCCACAAACAGTGCAAATAGCACTCACGTCTGCTCCAGCAAGTACAGTGTATTGGACTGAAGAGGAGCTACTGTTCTTGTCAGTTTCCTGAGCAGAGTTGAACTAGATATGGCCCCTGTGTGTAGGAAGCACAGTTCTTTTGTTCTGAGCAAGCTCACTCTTCAGACCCCATAAGAAAAACCGTAGAGTAGAAGAGTGCTCTTTTCTCAAAAGCGGAGTGTGTTTCTTGTAAGGCGAGCTAGCGTTTGTTTCCAAGTCCGAAATGGAGTTGAATCCCATGCAGTTTCTGGTCCTAAGAGCAAGAGTTGTTTTCTGGTAAGAAGATTCAATATTGTGCTCCAATTGCCACATACACTGCAAATAGCACTCGCGTCTGTTCACAGCAAGTACAGTGTATTGGACTGAAGAGGAGCTACTGTTCTTGTCAGTTTCCTAAGCAGAGTTGAACTAGATATGGCCCGTTTGTGTAGGAAGCACAGTTCTTTTGTTCTGAGAAAGGTCACTGTTCTGGCAATATAGGAAACACAGTAGAGTAGAAGAGTGATCTTTTCTCAAAACCAGAGTGTGTATCTTGTAAGGCGAGATAGTGTTTGTTTCCCAGTCCAAAATAGAGTTGAATCACAAGCAGTTTTTGGTCCCATGAGCAAGAGTTGTTTTCTGGTAAGGAAAGTCACTATTGTGCTCCCATTGCCATACACAGTGCAAATAGCACTCGCGTCTGTTCCCATTAAGTACAGTGTATTGGACTGAAGAGGAGCTACTGTTCTTGTCAGTTTCCAGTGGAGTTGAACTAGATATGGCCCGTGTGTGTAGGAAGCACAGTTCTTTTGTTCTGAGCAAGCTCACTGTTTGGACCCCATAGGTAACACTGTAGAGTAGAAGAGTCCTCTTTTCTCAAAAGCAGAGTGTGTTTCTTGTAAGGAGAGCTAGCGTTTGTTTCCCAGTCCTAAATGGAGTTGAATCCCATGCAGTTTCTGGTCCTACGAGCAAGAGTTGTTTTCTGGTAAGAAGAGTCACTATTTGTCTCCCATTGCCATACACAGTGCAAATAGCACTCACGTCTGTTCGCAAGAAGTACAGTGTATTGGACTGAAGATGAGCTACTGTTCTTGTCAGTTTGCTAAGCAGAATTGAACTGGATATGGCCCCTGTGTGTAGGAAGTACAGTTCTTTTGTTCTGAGCAAGCTCACTGTTCGGACCCCATAGGAAACACAGTAGAGTAGAAGAGTGCTCTTTTCTCAAAAGCAGAGTGTGTTTCTTGTACGGTGAGCTAGCGTTTGTTTCCCAGTCCTAAATGGAGTTGAATCCCATGCAGTTTCTGGTCCTACGAGCAAGAGTTGTTTTCTGGTAAGAAGAGTCACTATTGGGCTCCCATTGGCATATACAGTGCAAATAGCACTCGCGTCTGTTCCCAGCAAGTACAGTGTATTGGACTGAATAGGAGCTACTGTTCTTGTCAATTTCCTAAGCAGAATTGAACTAGATATGGCCCGTGTGTGTAGGAAGCACAGTTCTTTTGATCTCAGCAAGCTCACTGTTCGGACCCCATAGGAAACACAGTAGAGTAGAAGAGTGCTGTTTTCTCAAAAGCAGAGTGTGTTTCTTGTAAGTCGAGCTAGTGTTTGTTTCCCAGTCAGAAATGGAGTTGAATCCCATGCAGTTTTGGTCCTACGAGCAAGAGTTGTTTTCTGGTAAGAAGAGTCACTATTGCGCTCCCTTTGTCATTCACAGGGCAAATAGCACTCGCGTCTGTTCACAGCAAGTACAGTGTATTGGAATGAAGAGGATCTACTGTTCTTGTCAGTTTCCCGAGCAGAATTGAACTAGATAATGCCGTTTGTGTAGGAAGCACAGTTCTTTTTTTCTGAGCAAGCTCACTGTTCAGACCCCATAGGAAACACCGTAGAGTAGAAGAGTGCTCTTTTCTCAAAAGCAGAGTGTGTTTCTTGTAAGGCGAGCTAGCGTTTGTTTCCCAGTCCGAAATGGAGTTGAATCCCATGCAGTTTCTGGTCCTAAGAGCAAGAGGTGTTTTGTGGTGAGAAGAGTCACTATTGTGCTCCCATTGCCATATAGAGGACAAATAGCACTCGCGTCTGTTCCCAGCAAGTACAGTGTATTGGACTGAAGAGGATCTACTGTTCTTGTCAGTTTCCTATGCAGAATTGAACTAGATATGGCCGTGTGTGTAGGATGCACAGTTCTTTTGTTCTGAGCAAGCTCACTGTTTTGGCCCTATCGTAAACACACTAGAGTAGAAGAGTGTCCTTTTCACAAAAGCAGAGTGTGTTTCTTGTAAGGCATGCTAGTGTTTGTTTTTCAGTCCTAAATGGAGTTGAATCACCTGCAGTTTCTGGTCTTACAAGCAAGAGTTGTTTTCTGTTAAAAAGAGTCACTATTGCGCTCCCATTGTCATACACAGGGCAAATAGCACTCGCATCTGTTCCCAGCAAGTACAGTGTATTGGACTGAAGAGGATCTACTATTCTTGTCAGTTTTTTAAGCAGAATTGAACTAGATATGACCGTGTGTGTAGGAAGCACAATTCTTTTGTTCTGAGCAAGCTCACTGTTTTGGCCCTATAGGAAACACAATAGAGTAGAAGAGAGCTCTTTTCTCAAAAGCAGAGTGTCTTTCTTGTAAGGCGAGATAGAGTTTGTTTCCCAGTCCTAAATGGATTTGAATCACATGTAGTTTTTGGTCCTACGAGCAAGAGATGTTTTCTGGTAAGAAGAGTCACTATTGCGCTCCCATTGCCATACACTGTGCAAATAGCACTCGCGTCTTTTCGCAGCAAGTACAGTGTATTGGACTGTTGATGAGCTACTGTTCTTGTCAGTTTCCTAAGCAGAGTTGAACTAGATATGGCCCCTGTGTGTAGGAAGCACACAGTTCTTTTGTTCTGAGCAAGCGCACTGTTCAGACCCCATAGGAAACACAGTAGAGTAGAAGAGTGCTGTTTTCTCAAAAGGAGAGTGTGTTTCTTGTAAGGTGACCTAGCGTTTGTTTCCCAGTCCGAAATGGAGTTTAATCCCATGCAGTTTCTGGTCCTACGAGCAAGAGTTGTTTTCTGGTAAGAAGAGTCTCTATTGCGCTCCCATTATCATACACAGGGCAAATAGCACTGGCGTCTGTTCCCAGCATGTACAGTGTATTGGACTGAAGAGGACCAACTGTTCTTGTCAGTTTCCTAAGCAGAGTTGAACTAGATATAGCCCGTGTGTGTAGGAAGCACAGTTCTTTTGTTCTTAGCAAGCTCACTATTCTGGTCCTATAGGAAACACAGTAGAATAGAAGAGTGCTCTTTTCTCAAAAGCAGAGTGTGTTTCTTGTAAGGCGAGCTAGCATTTGTTTCCCAGTCCTAAATGGAGTTGAATCACATGCAGTTTCTTGTCCTACGAGCAAGAGTTGTTTTCTGGTAAGAAGAGTCACTGTTGCGCTCCCATTGTCAAACACAGGGCAAATAGCAATGGCGTCTATTCCCAGCATGTACAGTGTATTGGACTGAAGAGGAGCTACTGTTCTTGTCAGTTTCCTAAGCAGAGTTGAACTAGATATGGCCCGTTTCTGAGGAAGCACAGTTCTTTTGTTCTGAGAAAACTCACTGTTCTCGCAATATAGGAAACACAGTAGAGTAGAAGATTTATCATTTCTCAAAACCAGAGTGTGTTTCTTGTAAGGCGAGATAGTGTTTGTTTCCCAGTCCTAAATGGAGTTGAATCACAAGCAGTTTTTGGTCCTACGAGCAAGAGTTGTTTTCTGGTAAGAAGAGTCAATATTGCGCTCCCATTGCCATACACAGTGCAAATAGCACTCACGTCTGTTCGCAGCAAGTACAGTGTATTGGACTGAAGATGAGCTACTGTTCTTGTCAATTTCCTAAGCAGAATTGAACTAGATATGGCCCGTGTGTGTAGGAAGCACAGTTCTTTTGTTCTCAGCAAGCTCACTGTTCATTTCCCATAGGAAACACTGTAGAGTAGAAGAGTGCTCTTTTCTCAAAAGTAGAGTGTGTTTCTTGTAAGGCGAGCTAGTGTTTGTTTCCCAGTAAGAAATGGAGTTGAATCCCATGCAGTTTCTGGTCCTACGAGCAAGAGTTGTTTTCTGGTAAGAAGAGTCACTATTTCGCTCCCTTTGCCATACACAGTGCAAATAGCACTCTCGTCTGCTCCCAGCAAGTACAGTGTATTGGACTGAAGAGGAGCTACTGTTCTTGTCAGTTTCCTAAGCAGAGTTGAACTAGATATAGCCCGTGTGTGTAGGAAGCACAGTTCTTTTGTTCTGAGCAAGCTCACTGTTCTGGCCCTATAGGAAACACAGTAGAGTAGAAGAGTGCTCATTTCTCAAAAGCAGATTGTGTTTCTTGTAAGGTGAGCTAGCGTTTGTTTCCCAGTCCTAAATTGAGTTGAATTACATGGAGGTTCTTGTCCTATGAGCAAGAGTTGTTTTCTGGTAAGAAGAGTCACTATTGCGATGCTACTGCCATACACAATGCAAACAACACTTGCTACTGTTCTTTGCAAGTACAGTGTATTGGACAGAAGAGGAGCTACTGTTCTTGTCAGTTTCCTAAGCAGAGTTGAACTACATATGGCCCGTGTGTGTAGGAAGCACAGTTCTTTTGTTCTGAGCAAGCTCACTGTTCGGACCCCATAGGAAACACAGTAGATTAGAAGAGTGCTCTTTTCTCAAAAGCAGAGTGTGTTTCCTGTAAGGCGAGCTAGCTTTTGTTTCCCAGTCCTAAATGGAGTTGAATCACATGCAGTTTCTGGTCCTACAAGCAAGAGTTGTTTTCTAGTAAGAAGAGTCACTATTGTGTTCCCATTGCCATACACAGGGCAAATAGGACTCGCGTCTGTTCCCAGGATGTTCAATGTATTGGACTGAAGAGGATCTACTGTTCTTGTCAGTTTCCTAAGCAAAGTTGAACTAGATATGACCCGTGTGTGTAGGAAGCACAGTTCTTTTGTTCTGAGCAAGCTCACTCTTCTGGCCTATAGGAAACACAGTAGAGTAGAAGAGTGCTCTTTTCTCAAAAGCAGAGTGTGTTTCTTGTAAGTCGAGCTTGCGTTTGTTTCCCAGTCCTAAATGGAGTTGAATCACATGCAGTTTCTGGTCCTACGAACAAGAGTTGTTTTCTGGAAAGGAAAGTCACTATTGTGCTCCTTTTGCCATACACAGTGCAAATAGCACTCGCGTCTGTTCCCAGCAAGTACAGTGTATTGGACTGAAGAGGAGCTACTGCTCTTGTCAGTTTCCTAACCAGAGTTGAACTAGATATGGTCCGTGTGTGTAGGAAACACAGTTCTTTTGTTCTGAGCAAGCTCACTGTTCTGGCCCTATAGGAAACACAGAAGAGTAGAAGAGTGCTCTTTTCTCAGAAGCAGAGTTTGTTTCTTGTAAGGCGAGCTAGCGTTTGTTTCCCAGTCCTAAATGGAGTTGAATCACATGCAGTTTCTGGTCCTATGAGCAAGAGTTGTTTTCTGGTAAGAAGAGTCACTATTGTGCTCCCATTGTTTTACACAGTGCAAATAGCACTGGCGTCTGTTCCCAGCATGTACCGTGTATTGGAATGAATAGGAGCTACTGTTCTTGTCAGTTTCCTAAGCAGAGTTGAACTAGATATGGTCCATGTGTGTAGGAAGCACACTTCTTTTGTTCTGAGCAAGCTCACTGTTTGGACCCCATAGGAAACACAGTAGAGTAGAAGAGTGCTCTGTTGCTGTGGAATTTCTCTCCAGCTCCCACCACCAAGTCCCGCCAGTCTCAGAGCCCACTTATAAAATAAACACACAGACTCTTACATTATTTAAACTGCTTGGCCATTAGCTCAGGCCTGTTATTGTCTAGCCCTTACTCTTATATTTAGCCCATTTCTATTAATCTTTACTTTTCCACATGGCTCATGGCTTACTGGTACCTTACATCTTCCTTGTCCTGATGGCGGCTGGCAGTGTCTCTCTCTCAGCCTTCCACTTCCCTGCTTTATTCTCCTCCTTGCCCCGCCTACACTTCCTGCCTAGGCAACGGCCAATCAGTGTTTTATTGATTAATTAGCAACACATTTGCCATACATCCCACAGCACTTCCCCCTTTTTTTTTTTCAAAAAGGAAGGTTTTAACCTCAACAAAGTAAAATTACATATAATTTGGGATTTTGGGCGTAGCTTCTCTTACTACTTCCTGCTGGAAGGTGGCGCTGTATCTTGTGGGGAAACAAAAAAATATTTAGAATTATGGAATAGTCCATGAGGCTGTATCGTCTGAGCCAGATGCCTTTAAACCATTCTGGATGTTGGATCATCTGGGCCATGGTGTCATAGGAGACCTTCAGGGGGTCTTGGCTGGTCAAACCTGATGTATCTTAATCTTGAACAAATCCATAGCCTCTGGCTTTCTGTGGAAACAAAAGAGACTCTTTTCCAAAGCAACATATCCTTACATCCAAATTTTGAAGTCAAGGTATCTTTAAAATATACATTTTGGCATAACTCTACAGCTTTTACAATCAAATGTTTTTCTGCAGTTAAAAGTCCCAACGACAACACAATCCAGATTCTCTGTGTAATATCCATTTTTACGTGGCTTATTTTTTATACTACCTTTACTGTCTCTTTAATGACTTTATTTTTTAAAACTATGTATTTGTTTCTATAACTCTATATATCACCTTTTTTGTCTCTTTCAAGCCTACGTATCTTTTACACACATTGTAAACTATTACATCTGAATCTGTCTTATTGTGAATCTATTGCTTTAAACTGCAGCAGCTGTGGCTGCTGGCTCCGCCCACCTCGGCTTCCCAACATGGCTACGTTTTCCACCAGCTCTGGGAGCCATCAACTCTCAGAAATAATGGGTCTCTGCTTCTATCAAAGCAGCGTGTAGCCCAGAAATCTCTTTTTTTTTGTTTTGTTTTGTTTTGTACTAGCAAAGGCTAAATCCACCACACAGCTTAATGTGCCACTTGCAGAGGCCTCATTCCCGCCATACTGCAGGTCAAGCATGCACGCCAGGAACCCGCCATAGTAGCTCAAACACGCAGGCTGCCACTAGCTTGAAAGAGACAACTAGGAGCTGTTTTTAGCTCCGTTTTAGAATCTTTTTTCTCAGTTTTCAGGTGGAAACTCTTGCCAACACATTGGACACCATTTGTTGCTGGAAAATTTCTCTCCAGCTCCCACCACCAAGTCCCGCCAGTCTCAGAGCCCACTTATAAAATAAACACAAAGACTCTTACATTATTTAAACTGCTTGGCCATTAGCTAAGGCCTGTTATTGTCTAGCTCTTACTCTTATATTTAGCAGATTTCTATTAATTTTTACTTTGCCACATGGCTCATGGCTTACTGGTACCTTACATCTTCCTTGTCCTCATGGCGGCTGGCAGTGTCTCTCTCTCAGCCTTCCACTTCCCTGCTTTATTCTCCTCCTTGCCCCGCCTACACTTCCTGCCTAGCCAACGGCCAATCAGTGTTTTATTGATTAATTAGCAACACATTTGCCATACATCCCACAGCAGTGCTCTTTTCTCAAAAGCAGAGTGTATTTCTTGTAAGGCGAGCTAGCGTTTGTTTCCTAGTCCTAAATGGAGTTGAATCACATGCAGTTTCTGGTCCTACGAGCAAGAGTTGTTTTCTGGTAAGGAAAGTCACTATTGTGCTCCCATTGCCATACACATTACAAATAGCACTCGCGTCTCTTCCCAGGAAGTACAGTGTATTGGACTGAATAGGAGCTACTGTACTGTCATTTCCCTAAGCAAAGTTGAACTAGATATGGTCCGTGTGTAGGAAGCACAGTTCTTTTGTTCTGAGCAAGCTCACTGTTTGGACCCCATAGGAAACACAGTAGAGTAGAAGAGTGCTCTTTTTTCAAAAGCAGAGTGTGTTTCATGTAAGGCGAGCTAGCATTTGTTTCCCAGTCCTAAATGGAGTTGAATCACATGCAGTTTCTGGTCCTAGGAGCAAGAGTTGTTTTCTGGTAAGGAAAGTCACTATTGCGCTCCCATTGCCATACATAGTGCAAATAGCACTCGGTCCATTCCCAGAAAGTAAAGTGTATCGGACTGAAGAGGAGCTACTGTTCTTGTCAGTTTCCTAAGCAGAGTTGAACTAGATATGGCCCGTGTGAAGGAAGCACAGTTCTTTTGTTCTGATCAAGCTCACTGTTCTGGCCCTATAGGAAACACAGAAGAGTAGAAGAGTGCTCTTTTCTCAAAAGCAGAGTGTTTTTCTTGTAAGCCGAGCTAGCGTTTGTTTCCCAGTCTTAAATTGAGTTGAATCACATGCAGTTTCTGGTCCTAGGAGCAAGAGTTGTTTTCTGGTAAGAAGAGTCACTATTGTGCTCCCATTGTCATACACAGGGCAAATAGTACTGGCGTCTGTTCCCAGCATGTACAGTGTATTGGACTGAAGAGGATCTACTGTTCTTGTCAGTTTCCTAAGCAGAATTGAATAGATATGGCCCATGTGTGCAGGAAGCACAGTTCTTTTGTTCTGAGGAAGCTCACTGTTCTGGCCCTATAGGAAACAAAGTACATTAGAAGAATGCTCTTTTCTCAAAAGCAGAGTGTTTTTCTTGTAAGGCGAGCTAGCGTTTCTTTCCCAGTCCTAAATGGAGTTGAGACACATGCAGTTTTTGGTCCTATGAGCAAGAGTTGTTTTCTGGTAAGGAAAGTCACTATTGTGCTCTCATTGACATACAAAGTGCAAATAGCACTCGCGTGTGTTCCCAGCTATTACAGTGTATCGGACTGAAGAGGAGCTACTGTTCTTGTTAGTTTCCTAAGCAGAGTTGAACTAGATATGGCCCGTGTGTGTAGGAAGCACAGTTCTTTTATTCTCAGCAAGCTCACTGTTCTGGCCCTATAGGAAACACTTTAGAGTAGAAGAGTGCTCTTTTCTCAAAAGCAGAGTGTGTTTCTTGTAAAGCGAGCTAGCGTTTGTTTCCCAGTCCTAAATGGAGTTGAATCACATGCAGTTTCTGGTCCTACGAGCAAGAGATCTTTTCTCATAAGAAGAGTCACTATTGTGCTGCCATTGCCATACACAGGACAAATAGCACTGTTGTCTGTTCCCAGCAAGTACAGTGTATTGGACTGAATAGGAACTACTGTTCTTGTCTGTTTTCTAAGCAGTGTTGAACTAGATATGGTCCATGTGTGTAGGAAGCACAGTTCTTTTGTTCTGAGCAAGCTCACTCTTTGGACCCCATAGGAAACACAGTAGAGTAGAAGAGTGCTCTTTTCTCTAAAGCAGAGTGTTGTTCTTGTAAGGTGAGCTCGCGTTTGTTTCCCAGTCCTAAATGGAGTTGAATCACATGCAGTTTCTGGTCCTACGAGAAAGAGATGTTTTCTGGCAAGAAGAGTCACTATTGCGCTCCAATTGTCATACACAGGGCAAATAGCACTCGCGTCTGTTCCCAGCAAGTACAGTGTATTGGACTGAAGAGGAGCTACTGTTCTTGTCAGTTTCCTAAGCAGAGTTGAACTAGATATGGCCCGTGTGTGCAGGAAGCACAGTTCTTTTGTTCTGAGCAAGCTCACTGTTCTGGCCCTATAGGAAACACAGAAGAGTAGAAGAGTGCTCTTTTCTCAGAAGCAGAGTTTGTTTCTTGTAAGGCGAGCTAGCGTTCGTTTTCCAGTCCTAAATGGAGTTGAATCACATGCAGTTTCTGGTCCTACGAGCAAGAGTTGTTTTCTGGTAAAAAGAGTCACTATTGTACTACCATTACCATACTCAGTGCAAATAGGACTCGCGTCTGTTCCCAGCAAGTACAGTGTATTGGACAGAAGAGGAGCTACTGTTCTTGTCAGTTTCCTAAGCAGAGTTGAACTACATATGGCCCGTGTGTGTGAAGCACAGTTCTTTTGTTCTGAGCAAGCTCAATTTTCGGACCCCATAGTAAACACAGTAGAATAGAAGTGTGCTCTTTTCTCAAAAGCAGAGTGTGTTTCTTGTAAGGCTAGCTAATGTTTGTTTCCCAGTCCTAAATGGAGTTGAATCACATGTAGTTTCTGATCCTAGGAGCAAGAGTTGTTTTCTGGTAAGAAGAGTCACTATTGCGCTCCCATTGTCATACACAGGGCAAATAGCACTGGCGTCTGTTCCCAGCATGTACAGTGTATTGGACCTAGAGGATCTACTGTTCTTGTCAGTTTCCTAAGCAGAGTTGAACTAGATATAGCCCTTGTGTGTAGGAAGCACAGGTCATTTGTTCTGAGCAAGCTCACTGTTCTGGCCCTACAGAAAACAGAGTAGAGTAGAAGAGTGCTCTTTTCTCAAAAGGAGAGTTTTTTTCTTGTAAGGTGAACTAGCGTTTGTTTCCCAGTCCTAAATGGAGTTGAATCACATGCAGTTTTTGGTCCTACAAGCAAGGGATGTTTTCTGGTAATTAAAGTCACTATTGTGCTCCCTTTGCCATAAACAGTGCAAATAGCACTCGCGTCTGTTCCCAGCAAGTACAGTGTATTGGACTGAAGAGGAGCGACTGTTCTTGTCAGTTTCCTAAGCAGAGTTGAACGAGATATGGCGCGTGTGTTTAGGAAGCACAGTTCTTTTGTTCTGAGCAAGCTCACTGTTCTGGTCCTATAGGAAACACAGACGAGTAGAAGAGTGCTCTTTTCTCAAAAGCAGAGTGTGTTTCTTGTAAGGTGAGCTAGCATTTGGTTCCCAGTCCTAAATGGAGTTGAATTACATGCAGTTTCTTGTCCTATGAGCAAGAGTTGTTTTCTGGTAAGAAGAGTCACTATTGCGCTCCTACTGCCATACACAGTGCTAACAACTCTCGCTACTGTTCTTTGCAAGTACAGTGTATTGGACAGAAGAGGAGCTACTGTTCTTGTCAGTTTTCTAAGCAGATTTGAACTAGACATGGCCCGTGTGTGTAGGAAGCACAGTTCTTTTGTTCTGAGCAAGCTCACTGATCGGACACCATACGAAACACAGTAGAGTAGAAGAGTGCTCTTTTCTCAAAAGCAGAGTGTATTTCTTGTAAGGCGAGCTAGTGTTTGTTTCCCAGTCCTAAATGGAGTTGAATCACATGTAGTTTCTGATCCTAGGAGCAAGAGTTGTTTTCTGGTAAGAAGAGTCACTATTGTGCTCCCATTGTCATACACAGGGCAAATAGCACTGGTGTTTGATCCCAGCATGTACAGTGTATTGGACTGAAGAGGATCTACTGTTCTTGTCAGTTTCCTAAGCAGAGTTAAACTAGATATGGCTCGTGTGTGTAGGAAGCACAGTTCTTTTGTTCTGAGCAAGCTCACCGTTTTGGCCCTATAGGAAACAAAGTAGAGTAGAAGAGTGCTCTTTTCTCAAAAGCAGAGTGTGTTTCTTGTAAGGCGAGCTAGCTTTTGTTTCCCAGCCCTAAATGGTGTTGAATCCCATGCAGTTTCTGGTCCTACGAGCAAGAGTTGTTTTCTGGTAAGAAGAGACACTATTGTGCTCCCATTGCCATACACAGTGCAAATAGCACTCGGGTCTGCTCTCAGCAAGTACAGTGTATTGGACTGAAGAGGAGCTACTGCTCTTGTCAGTTTCCTAAGCAGAGTTGAACTAGATATGGCCCGTGTGTGTAGGAAACACAGTTCTTTTGTTCTGAGCAAGCTCACTGTTCGGACCCCATAGGAAACACAGTAGAATAGAAGAGTGCTCTTTTCTCAAAAGCAGAGTGTGTTTCTTGTAAGGCGAGCTAGCGTTTGTTTCCCATTCCAAAATGGAGTTGAATCACATGCAGTTTCTGGTCCTACGAGCAAGGGATGTTTTCTGGAAAGGAAAGTCACTATTGTTCTCCCTTTGCCATAAACAGTGCAAATAGCACTCACGTCTGTTCCCAGCAAGTACAGTGTATTGGACTGAAGAGGAGCTACTGTTCTTGTCAGTTTCCTAAGCAGAGTTGAACTAGATATGGCCCGTGTGTGTAGGAAGCACAGTTCTTTTGTTCTGAGCAAGCTCACTGTTCTGGTCCTATAGGAAACACAGAAGAGTAGAAGAGTGCTCTTTTCTCAGAAGGAGAGTTTGTTTCTTGTAAGGCGAGCTAGGGTTTGTTTCCCACTCCTAAAGGGAGTTGAATCACATGCAGTTTCTGGTCCTATGAGAAAGAGTTGTTTTCTGGTAAGAAGAGTCACTATTGTGCTACCATTGCCATACTCAGTACAAATAGCACTCGAGTCTGTTTCCAGCAAGTACAGTGTATTGGACTGAATAGGAGCTACTGTTCTTGTCAGTTTCCTAAGCAGAGTTGAACTAGATATGGCCCGTGTGTGTGAAGCACAGTTCTTTTGTTCTGAGCAAGCTCAATTTTCAGACACCATAGTAAACACAGTAGAGTAGAAGAGTGCTCTTTTCTCAAAAGCAGAGTGTGTTTCTTGTAAGGCTAGCTAGTGTTTGTTTCCCAGTCAGAAACGGAGTTGCGTCCCATGCTGTTTCTGGTCCTAGGAGCAAGAGTTGTTTTCTGGCAAGAAGAGTCACTATTTCGCTCCCATTGCCATACACATTGCAAATAGCACTCGTGACTGCTCCCAGCAAGTACAGTGTATTGGACTGAAGAGGAGCTACTGTTCTTGTCAGTTTCCTAAGCAGAGTTGAACTAGATATAGCCCGTGTGTGTAGGAAGCACAGTTCTTTTGTTCTGAGCAAGCTCACTGTTCTGGCCCTATAGGAAACACAGTAGAGTAGAAGAGTGCTCTTTTCTCAGAAGCAGAGTTTGTTTCTTGTAAGGTGAGCTAGCGTTTGTTTCCCAGTCCTAAATGGAGTTGAATCACATGCAGTTTTTGGTCCTACGAGCAAGGGATGTTTTCTGGTAAGGAAAGTCACTATTGTGCTCCCTTTGCCATAAACAGTGCAAATAGCACTGGCGTCTGTTTCCAGCAAGTACAGAGTATTAGAGAGAAGAGGAGCTACTGTTCTTGTCTGTTTCCTAAGCAGAGTTGAAGTAGATATGGCCCGTGTGTTAAGGAAGCACAAATCATTTGTTCAGAGCAAGCTCACTCTTCTGGCCCTATAGGAAACACAGAAGAGTAGAAGAGTGCTCTTTTCTCAAAAGCAGAGTGTGTTTCTTGTAAGGCGAGCTAGCGTTTTTTTCCCAGTCCATAATGGAGTTGAATCACATGCAGTTTCTGGTTCTGCGAGCAAGAGTTGTTTTCTGGTAAGAAGAGTCACTATTGTGCTACCATTGCCATACACAGTGCAAATTGCACTCGCGTATGCTCCCAGCAAGTACAGTGTAATGGACTGAAGAGGAGCTACTGTTCTTGTCAGTTTCCTAAGCAGAGTTGAACTAGATATAGCCCGTGTGTGTAGGAAGCACAGTTCTTTTGTTCTGAGCAAGCTCACTGTTCTTGCACTATAGGAAACACAGTAGAGTAGAAGAGTGCTCTTTTCTCAAAAGCAGATTGTGTTTCTTTTAAGGTGAGCTAGCGTTTGTTTCCAAGTCCTAAATGGAGTTGAATCACGTGCAGTTTTTGGTCCTATGAGCAAGGGATGTTTTCTGGTAAGGAAAGTCACTATTGCGCTCCCTTTGCACTACACAGTTCAAATAGCACTCACGTCTGTTCCCAGCAAGTACAGTGTATTGGACTGAAGAGGAGCTACCGTTCTTGTCAGTTTCCTAAGCAGAGTTGAACTAGATATGGCCTGTGTGTTTAGGAAGCACAGTTCTTTTGTTCTGAGCAAGCTCACTGTTCTGGTCCTTTGGAAACACAGAGGAGTAGAATTGTGCTCTTTTCTCAAAAGCAGAGTGTGTTTCTTGTAAGGTGAGCTAGCATTTGGTTCCCAGTCCTAAATGGAGTTGAATTATATGCAGTTTCTTGTCCTATGAGCAAGAGTTGTTTTCTGGTAAGAAGAGTCACTATTGCGCTCCTACTGCCATACACAGTGCTAACAACTCTCGCTACTGTTCTTTGCAAGTACAGTGTATTGGACAGAAGAGGAGCTACTGTTCTTGTCAGTTTTCTAAGCAGAGTTGAACTAGATATGGCCCGTGTGTGTAGGAAGCACAGTTCTTTTGTTCTGAGCAAGCTCACTGATCGGACACCATACGAAACACAGTAGAGTAGAAGAGTGCTCTTTTCTCAAAGCAGAGTGTATTTCTTGTAAGGCGAGCTAGCGTTTGTTTCCCAGTCCTAAATGGAGTTGAATCACATGTAGTTTCTGATCCTAGGAGCAAGAGTTGTTTTCTGGTAAGAAGAGTCACTATTGCGCTCCCATTGTCATACACAGGGCAAATAGCACTGGTGTCTGATCCCAGCATGTACAGTGTATTGGACTGAAGAGGATCTACTGTTCTTGTCAGTTTCCTAAGCAGAGTTAAACTAGATATGGCTCGTGTGTGTAGGAAGCACAGTTCTTTTGTTCTGAGCAAGCTCACCGTTTTGGCCCTATAGGAAACAAAGTAGAGTAGAAGAGTGCTCTTTTCTCAAAAGCAGAGTGTGTTTCTTGTAAGGCGAGCTAGCGTTTGTTTCCCAGTCCTAAATGGAGTTGAATCACATGGAGTTTCTGTCTTACCAGCAAGACTTGTTTTCTGGAAAAGAAAGTCACTATTGTGCTCCCTTTGCCATACACAGTGCAAATAGCACTCGCGTCTGTTCCCAGCAAGTACAGTGTATTGGACTGAAGAGGAGCTACTGCTCTTGTCAGTTTCCTAAGCAGAGTTGAACTAGATATGGCCCGTGTGTGTAGGAAACACAGTTCTTTTGTTCTGAGCAAGCTCACTGTTCGGACCCCATAGGAAACACAGTAGAATAGAGGAGTGCTCTTTTCTCAAAAGCAGAGTGTGTTTCTTGTAAGGCGAGCTAGCGTTTGTTTCCCATTCCAAAATGGAGTTGAATCACATGCAGTTTCTGGTCCTACGAGCAAGGGATGTTTTCTGGAAAGGAAAGTCACTATTGTTCTCCCTTTGCCATAAACAGTGCAAATAGCACTCACGTCTGTTCCCAGCAAGTACAGTGTATTGGACTGAAGAGGAGCTACTGTTCTTGTCAGTTTCCTAAGCAGAGTTGAACTAGATATGGCCCGTGTGTGTAGGAAGCACAGTTCTTTTGTTCTGAGCAAGCTCACTGTTCTGGCCCTTTAGGAAACACAGAAGAGAGAAGAGTGCTCTTTTCTCAGAAGGAGAGTTTGTTTCTTGTAAGGCGAGCTAGCGTTTGTTTCCCACTCCTAAATGGAGTTGAATCACATGCAGTTTCTGGTCCTATGAGCAAGAGTTGTTTTCTGGTAAGAAGAGTCACTATTGTGCTACCATTGCCATACTCAGTGCAAATAGCACTTGAGTCTGTTCCCAGCAAGTACAGTGTATTGGACAGAAGAGGAGCTACTGTTCTTGTCAGTTTCCTAAGCAGAGTTGAACTAGATATGGCCCGTGTGTGTGAAGCACAGATCTTTTGTTCTGAGCAAGCTCAATTTTCAGACCCCGTAGTAAACACAGTAGAGTAGAAGAGTGCTCTTTTCTCAAAAGCAGAGTGTGTTTCTTGTAAGGCTAGCTAGTGTTTGTTTCCCAGTCAGAAACGGAGTTGAGTCCCATGCTGTTTCTGGTCCTAGGAGCAAGAGTTGTTTTCTGGAAAGAAGAGTCACTATTTCGCTCCCATTACCATACACAGTGCAAATAGCACTCGTGACTGCTCCCAGCAAGTACAGTGTATTGGACTGAATAGGAGCTACTGTTCTTGTCAGTTTCCTAAGCAGAGTTGAACTAGATATAGCCCGTGTGTGTAGGAAGCACAGTTCTTTTGTTCTGAGCAAGCTCACTGTTCTGGCCCTATAGGAAACACAGTAGAGTAGAAGAGTGCTCTTTTCTCAAAAGCAGAGTTTTTTTCTTGTAAGGTGAGCTAGCGTTTGTTTCCCAGTCCTAAATGGAGTTGAATCACATGCAGTTTTTGGTCCTACGAGCAAGGGATGTTTTCTGGTAAGGAAAGTCACTATTGTGCTCCCTTTGCCATAAACAGTGCAAATAGCACTGGCGTCTGTTCCCAGCAAGTACAGAGAATTGGAGAGAAGAGGAGCTACTGTTCTTGTCTGTTTCCTAAGCAGAGTTGAACTAGATATGGCCCCTGTGTGTAGGAAGCACAGTTCTTTTGTTCTGAGCAAGCTCACTGTTCAGACACCATAGGAAACACAGTAGAGTAGAAGAGTGCTCTTTTCTCAAAAGCAGAGTGTGTTTCTTGTAAGGCGAGCTAGCGTTTGTTTCCCAGTCCGAAATGGAGTTGAATCCCATGCAGTTTCTGGTCCTAAGAGCAAGAGGTGTTTTGTGGTGAGAAGAGTCACTATTGTGCTCCCATTGCCATATAGAGGACAAATAGCACTCGCGTCTGTTCCCAGCAAGTACAGTGTATTGGACTGAAGAGCATCTACTACTGTTCTTGTCAGTTTCCTATGCAGAATTGAACTAGATATGGCCGTGTGTGTAGGATGCACAGTTCTTTTGTTCTGAGCAAGCTCACTGTTTTGGCCCTATCGTAAACACACTAGAGTAGAAGAGTGTCCTTTTCACAAAAGCAGAGTGTGTTTCTTGTAAGGCATGCTAGTGTTTGTTTTTCAGTCCTAAATGGAGTTGAATCACCTGCAGTTTCTGGTCCTACGAGCAAGAGTTGTTTTCTGTTAAAAAGAGTCACTATTGCGCTCCCATTGTCATACACAGGGCAAATAGCACTCGCATCTGTTCCCAGCAAGTACAGTGTATTGGACTGAAGAGGATCTACTATTCTTGTCAGTTTTTTAAGCAGAATTGAACTAGATATGACCGTTTGTGTAGGAAGCACAATTCTTTTGTTCTGAGCAAGCTCACTGTTTTGGCCCTATAGGAAACACAATAGAGTAGAAGAGTGCTCTTTTCTCAAAAGCAGAGTGTCTTTCTTGTAAGGCGAGATAGAGTTTGTTTCCCAGTCCTAAATGGATTTGAATCACATGAAGTTTTTGGTCCTACGAGCAAGAGATGTTTTCTGGTAAGAAGAGTCACTATTGCGCTCCCATTGCCATACACTGTGCAAATAGCACTCCCGTCTGTTCGCAGCAAGTACAGTGTATTGGACTGAAGATGAGCTACTGTTCTTGTCAGTTTCCTAAGCAGAGTTGAACTAGATATGGCCCCTGTGTGTAGGAAGCACACAGTTCTTTTGTTCTGAGCAGGCGCACTGTTCAGACCCCATAGGAAACACAGTAGAGTAGAAGAGTGCTGTTTTCTCAAAAGCAGAGTGTGTTTCTTGTAAGGTGACCTAGCGTTTGTTTCCCAGTCTGAAATGGAGTTGAATCCCATGCAGTTTCTGGTCCTACGAGCAAGAGTTGTTTTCTGGTAAGAAGAGTCTCTATTGCGCTCCCATTATCATACACAGGGCAAATAGCACTGGCGTCTGTTCCCAGCATGTACAGTGTATTGGACTGAAGAGGACCAACTGTTCTTGTCAGTTTCCTAAGCAGAGTTGAACTAGATATAGCCCGTGTGTGTAGGAAGCACAGTTCTTTTGTTCTTAGCAAGCTCACTATTCTGGCCCTATAGGAAACACAGTAGAATAGAAGAGTGCTCTTTTCTCAAAAGGAGAGTGTGTTTCTTGTAAGGCGAGCTAGCATTTGTTTCCCAGTCCTAAATGGAGTTGAATCACATGCAGTTTCTTGTCCTACGAGCAAGAGTTTTTTTCTGGTAAGAAGAGTCACTGTTGCGCTCCCATTGTCAAACACAGGGCAAATAGCACTGGCGTCTATTCCCAGCATGTACAGTGTATTGGACTGAAGAGGAGCTACTGTTCTTGTCAGTTTCCTAAGCAGAGTTGAACTAGATATGGCCCGTTTCTGAGGAAGCACAGTTCTTTTGTTCTGAGAAAACTCACTGTTCTCGCAATATAGGAAACACAGTAGAGTAGAAGATTTATCATTTCTCAAAACCAGAGTGTGTTTCTTGTAAGGCGAGATAGTGTTTGTTTCCCAGTCCTAAATGGAGTTGAATCACAAGCAGTTTTTGGTCCTACGAGCAAGAGTTGTTTTCTGGTAAGAAGAGTCACTATTGCGCTCCCATTGCCATACACAGTGCAAATAGCACTCACGTCTGTTCGCCGCAAGTACAGTGTATTGGACTGAAGATGAGCTACTGTTCTTGTCAATTTCCTAAGCAGAATTGAACTAGATATGGCCCGTGTGTGTAGGAAGCACAGTTCTTTTGTTCTCAGCAAGCTCACTGTTCGGATCCCATAGGAAACACTGTAGAGTAGAAGAGTGCTCTTTTCTCAAAAGTAGAGTGTGTTTCTTGTAAGGCGAGCTAGTGTTTGTTTCCCAGTAAGAAATGGAGTTGAATCCCATGCAGTTTCTGGTCCTACGAGCAAGAGTTGTTTTCTGGTAAGAAGAGTCACTATTTCGCTCCCTTTGCCATACACAGTGCAAATAGCACTCTCTTCTGCTCCCAGCAAGTACAGTGTATTGGACTGAAGAGGAGCTACTGTTCTTGTCAGTTTCCTAAGCAGAGTTGAACTAGATATAGCCCGTGTGTGTAGGAAGCACAGTTCTTTTGTTCTGAGCAAGCTCACTGTTCTGGCCCTATAGGAAACACAGTAGAGTAGAAGAGTGCTCATTTCTCAAAAGCAGATTGTGTTTCTTGTAAGGTGAGCTAGCGTTTGTTTCCCAGTCCTAAATGGAGTTGAATTACATGGAGGTTCTTGTCCTATGAGCAAGAGTTGTTTTCTGGTAAGAAGAGTCACTATTGCGATGCTACTGCCATACACAATGCAAACAACACTTGCTACTGTTCTTTGCAAGTACAGTGTATTGGACAGAAGAGGAGCTACTGTTCTTGTCAGTTTCCTAAGCAGAGTTGAACTACATATGGCCCGTGTGTGTAGGAAGCACAGTTCTTTTGTTCTGAGCAAGCTCACTGTTCGGACCCCATAGGAAACACAGTAGATTAGAAGAGTGCTCTTTTCTCAAAAGCAGAGTGTGTTTCCTGTAAGGCGAGCTAGCTTTTGTTTCCCAGTCCTAAATGGAGTTGAATCACATGCAGTTTCTGGTCCTACAAGCAAGAGTTGTTTTCTAGTAAGAAGAGTCACTATTGTGTTCCCATTGCCATACACAGGGCAAATAGGACTCGCGTCTGTTCCCAGGATGTTCAGTGTATTGGACTGAAGAGGATCTACTGTTCTTGTCAGTTTCCTAAGCAAAGTTGAACTAGATATGACCCGTGTGTGTAGGAAGCACAGTTCTTTTGTTCTGAGCAAGCTCACTCTTCTGGCCTATAGGAAACACAGTAGAGTAGAAGAGTGCTCTTTTCTCAAAAGCAGAGTGTGTTTCTTGTAAGTCGAGCTTGCGTTTGTTTCCCAGTCCTAAATGGAGTTGAATCACATGCAGTTTCTGGTCCTACGAGCAAGAGTTGTTTTCTGGAAAGGAAAGTCACTATTGTGCTCCTTTTGCCATACACAGTGCAAATAGCACTCGCGTCTGTTCCCAGCAAGTACAGTGTATTGGACTGAAGAGGAGCTACTGCTCTTGTCAGTTTCCTAACCAGAGTTGAACTAGATATGGCCCGTGTGTGTAGGAAACACAGTTCTTTTGTTCTGAGCAAGCTCACTGTTCTGGCCCTATAGGAAACACAGAAGAGTAGAAGAGTGCTCTTTTCTCAGAAGCAGAGTTTGTTTCTTGTAAGGCGAGCTAGCGTTTGTTTCCCAGTCCTAAATGGAGTTGAATCACATGCAGTTTCTGGTCCTATGAGCAAGAGTTGTTTTCTGGTAAGAAGAGTCACTATTGTGCTCCCATTGTTTTACACAGGGCAAATATCACTGGCGTCTGTTCCCAGCATGTACCGTGTATTGGACTGAATAGGAGCTACTGTTCTTGTCAGTTTCCTAAGCAGAGTTGAACTAGATATGGTCCATGTGTGTAGGAAGCACACTTCTTTTGTTCTGAGCAAGCTCACTGTTTGGACCCCATAGGAAACACAGTAGAGTAGAAGAGTGCTCTGTTGCTGTGGAATTTCTCTCCAGCTCCCACCACCAAGTCCCGCCAGTCTCAGAGCCCACTTATAAAATAAACACACAGACTCTTACATTATTTAAACTGCTTGGCCATTAGCTCAGGCCTGTTATTGTCTAGCCCTTACTCTTATATTTAGCCCATTTCTATTAATCTTTACTTTTCCACATGGCTCATGGCTTACTGGTACCTTACATCTTCCTTGTCCTGATGGCGGCTGGCAGTGTCTCTCTCTCAGCCTTCCACTTCCCTGCTTTATTCTCCTCCTTGCCCCGCCTACACTTCCTGCCTAGCCAACGGCCAATCAGTGTTTTATTGATTAATTAGCAACACATTTGCCATACATCCCACAGCACTTCCCCCTTTTTTTTTTTCACAAAGGAAGGTTTTAACCTCAACAAAGTAAAATTACATATAATTTGGGATTTTGGGCGTAGCTTCTCTTAGTACTTCCTGCTGGAAGGTGGCGCTGTATCTTGTGGGGAAACAAAAAAATATTTAGAATTATGGAATAGTCCATGAGGCTGTATCGTCTGAGCCAGATGCCTTTAAACCATTCTGGATGTTGGATCATCTGGGCCATGGTGTCATAGGAGACCTTCAGGGGGTCTTGGCTGGTCAAACCTGATGTATCTTAATCTTGAACAAATCCATAGCCTCTGGCTTTCTGTGGAAACAAAAGAGACTCTTTTCCAAAGCAACATATCCTTACATCCAAATTTTGAAGTCAAGGTATCTTTAAAATATACATTTTGGCATAACTCTACAGCTTTTACAATCAAATGTTTTTCTGCAGTTAAAAGTCCCAACGACAACACAATCCAGATTCTCTGTGTAATATCCATTTTTACGTGGCTTATTTTTTATACTACCTTTACTGTCTCTTTAATGACTTTATTTTTTAAAACTATGTATTTGTTTCTATAACTCTATATATCACCTTTTTTGTCTCTTTCAAGCCTACGTATCTTTTACACACATTGTAAACTATTACATCTGAATCTGTCTTATTGTGAATCTATTGCTTTAAACTGCAGCAGCTGTGGCTGCTGGCTCCGCCCACCTCGGCTTCCCAACATGGCTACGTTTTCCACCAGCTCTGGGAGCCATCAACTCTCAGAAATAGTGGGTCTCTGCTTCTATCAAAGCAGCGTGTAGCCCAGAATCTCTTTTTTTTTTTGTTTTGTTTTGTTTTGTACTAGCAAAGGCTAAATCCACCACACAGCTTAATGTGCCACTTGCAGAGGCCTCATTCCCGCCATACTGCAGGTCAAGCATGCACGCCAGGAACCCGCCATAGTAGCTCAAACACGCAGGCTGCCACTAGCTTGAAAGAGACAACTAGGAGCTGTTTTTAGCTCCGTTTTAGAAACTTTTTTCTCAGTTTTTAGGTGGAAACTCTTGCCAACACATTGGACGCCATTTGTTGCTGGAGAAGTTCTGTCCAGCTCCCACCACCAAGTCCCGCCAGTCTCAGAGCCCACTTATAAAATAAACACAAAGACTCTTACATTATTTAAACTTCTTGGCCATTAGCTAAGGCCTGTTATTGTCTAGCTCTTACTCTTATATTTAGCAGATTTCTATTAATTTTTACTTTGCCACATGGCTCATGGCTTACTGGTACCTTACATCTTCCTTGTCCTGATGGCGGCTGGCAGTGTGTCTCTCTCAGCCTTCCACTTCCCTGCTTTATTCTCCTCCTTGCCACGCCGACACTTCCTGCCTAGCCAACGGCCAATCAGTGTTTTATTGATTAATTAGCAACACATTTGCCATACATCCCACAGCAGTGCTCTTTTCTCAAAAGCAGAGTGTATTTCTTGTAAGGCGAGCTAGCGTTTGTTTCCTAGTCCTAAATGGAGTTGAATCACATGCAGTTTCTGGTCCTACGAGCAAGAGTTGTTTTCTGGTAAGGAAAGTCACTATTGCGCTCCCATTGCCATACACGTTACAAATAGCACTCGCGTCTGTTCCCAGGAAGTACAGTGTATTGGACTGAATAGGAGCTACTGTACTGTCAGTTCCATAAGCAGAGTTGAACTAGATATGGTCCGTGTGTAGGAAGCACAGTTCTTTTGTTCTGAGCAAGCTCACTGTTTGGACCCCATAGGAAACACAGTAGAGTAGAAGAGTGCTCTTTTCTCAAAAGCAGAGTGTGTTTCATGTAAGGCGAGCTAGCATTTGTTTCCCAGTCCTAAATGGAGTTGAATCACATGCAGTTTCTGGTCCTACGAGCAAGAGTTGTTTTCTGGTAAGGAAAGTCACTATTGCGCTCCCATTGCCATACATAGTGCAAATAGCACTCGGTCCATTCCCAGCAAGTACAGTGTATCGGACTGAAGAGGAGCTACTGTTCTTGTCAGTTTCCTAAGCAGAGTTGAACTAGATATGGCCCGTGTGAAGGAAGCACAGTTCTTTTGTTCTGATCAAGCTCACTGTTCTGGCCCTATAGGAAACACAGAAGAGTAGAAGAGTGCTCTTTTCTCAAAAGCAGAGTGTTTTTCTTGTAAGGTGAGCTAGCGTTTGTTTCCCAGTCTTAAATGGAGTTGAGACACATGCAGTTTCTGGTCCTAGGAGCAAGAGTTGTTTTCTGGTAAGAAGAGTCACTATTGCACTCCCATTGCCATACACAGTGCAAATAGCACTTGCATCTGTTCCCAGCAAGTACAGTGTATTGGACTGAAGAGGATCTACTGTTCATGTCAGGTTCCTAAGCAGAATTGAACTAGATATGGCCGTGTGTGGAGGAAGCACAGTTTTTTTGTTCTGAGCAAGCTCACTGTTCAGACCACATAGGAAACACAGTAGAGTAGAAGAGTGCTCTTTTCTCAAAAGCAGAGTGTGTTTCTTGTAAGGCGAGGTAGCGTTTGTTTTCCAGTCCTAAATGGAGTTAAATCACATGCAGTTACTGGTCCTACGAGCAAGAGTTGTTTTCTGGTAAGGAAGTCACTATTGTGCTCCCATTCCCATACACAGTGCAAATAGCACTCGCGTCTGTTCCCAGCAATACAGTGTATTGGACTGAAGAGAAGCTTCTGTTCTTGTCAGTTTCCAAAGCAGAGTTGAACTAGATACGGCCATGTGTGTAGGAAGCACAGTTCTTTGTTCTGAGCAAGCTCACTGTTCTTTCCCTATAGGAAACACAGTAGAGTAGAAGAGTGCTCTTTTCTTAAAAGCAGAGTGTGTTTCTTGTAAGGCGAGCTAGCGTTTGTTTCCCAGTCCTAAATGGAGTTGAATCATATGCAGTTTCTGGTCCTACGAGCAAGAGTTGTTTTCTGGTAAGGAAAGTCACTATTGTGTTCCCACTGCCATACACAGTGCAAATAGCACTCGCGTCTGTTCCCAGCAAGTACAGTGTATCGGACTGAAGAGGAGCTACTGTTCTTGTCAGTTTCCTAAGCAGAGTTGAACGAGATATGGCCCGTGTGTGTAGGAAGCACAGTTCTCTTGTTCTGAGCAAGCTCACTGTTCTGGCCCTATAGGAAACACAGTAGAGTAGAAGAGTGCTCTTTTCTCCAAAGCAGAGTGTGTTTCTTGTAAGGCGAGCTAGCGTTTGTTTCCCAGTCATAAATGGAGTTGAGTCACAGGCAGTTTTTGTTCCTACGAACAAGAGTTGTTTTCTCGTAAGAAGAGTCACTATTGCGCTCCAAATTCCATACACAGTGCAAATAGCACTCGCGTCTGTTCCCAGCAAGTACAGTGTATTGGACTGAATAGGAGCTACTGTTCTTGTCAGTTTCCTAAGCAGAGTTGAACTAGATATGGTCCATGTGTGTAGGAAGCACACTTCTTTTGTTCTGAGCAAGCTCACTGTTTGGACCCCATAGGAAACACAGTAGAGTAGAAGAGTGCTCTGTTGCTGTAGAATTTCTCTCCAGCTCCCACCACCAAGTCCCGCCAGTCTCAGAGCCCACTTATAAAATAAACACACAGACTCTTACATTATTTAAACTGCTTGGCCATTAGCTCAGGCCTGTTATTGTCTAGCTCTTACTCTTATATTTAGCCCATTTCTATTAATCTTTACTTTGCCACATGGCTCATGGCTTACTGGTACCTTACATCTTCCTTGTCCTGATGGCGGCTGGCAGTGTCTCTCTCTCAGCCTTCCAATTCCCTGCTTTATTCTCCTCCTTGCCCCGCCTACACTTCCTGCCTAGCCAACGGCCAATCAGTGTTTTATTGATTAATTAGCAACACATTTGCCATACATCCCACAGCACTTCCCCCTTTTTTTTTTTCAAAAAGGAAGGTTTTAACCTTAACAAAGTAAAATTACATATAATTTGGCAATTTGGGCGTAGCTTCTCTTACTACTTCCTGCTGGAAGGGGGCGCTGTATCTTGTGGGGAAACAAAAAAAAATTTAGAATTATGGAATAGTCCATGAGGCTGTATCGTCTGAGCCAGATGCCTTTAAACCATTCTGGATGTTGGATCATCTGGGCCATGGTGTCATAGGAGACCTTCAGGGGGTCTTGGCTGGTCAAACCTGATGTATCTTAATCTTGAACAAATCCATAGCCTCTGGCTTTCTGTGGAAACAAAAGAGACTCTTTTCCAAAGCAACATATCCTTACATCCAAATTTTGAAGTCAAGGTATCTTTAAAATATACATTTTGGCATAACTCTACAGCTTTTACAATCAAATGTTTTTCTGCAGTTAAAAGTCCCAACGACAACACAATCCAGATTCTCTGTGTAATATCCATTTTTACGTGGCTTATTTTTTATACTACCTTTACTGTCTCTTTAATGACTTTATTTTTTAAAACTATGTATTTGTTTCTATAACTCTATATATCACCTTTTTTGTCTCTTTCAAGCCTACGTATCTTTTACACACATTGTAAACTATTACATCTGAATCTGTCTTATTGTGAATCTATTGCTTTAAACTGCAGCAGCTGTGGCTGCTGGCTCCGCCCACCTCGGCTTCCCAACATGGCTACGTTTTCCACCAGCTCTGGGAGCCATCAACTCTCAGAAATAGTGGGTCTCTGCTTCTATCAAAGCAGCGTGTAGCCCAGAATCTCTTTTTTTTTGTTTTGTTTTGTTTTGTACTAGCAAAGGCTAAATCCACCACACAGCTTAATGTGCCACTTGCAGAGGCCTCATTCCTGCCATACTGCAGGTCAAGCATGCACACCAGGAACCCGCCATAGTAGCTCAAACACGCAGGCTGCCACTAGCTTGAAAGAGACAACTAGGAGCTGTTTTTAGCTCCGTTTTAGAATCTTTTTTCTCAGTTTTTAGGTGGAAACTCTTGCCAACACATTGGACGCCATTTGTTGCTGGAGAATTTCTCTCCAGCTCCCACCACCAAGTCCCGCCAGTCTCAGAGCCCACTTATAAAATAAACACAAAGACTCTTACATTATTTAAACTGCTTGGCCATTAGCTAAGGCCTGTTATTGTCTAGCTCTTACTCTTATATTTAGCAGATTTCTATTAATTTTTACTTTGCCACATGGCTCATGGCTTACTGGTACCTTACATCTTCCTTGTCCTCATGGCGGCTGGTAGTGTCTCTCTCTCAGCTTTCCACTTCCCTGCTTTGTTCTCCTCCTTGCCCCGCCTACACTTCCTGCCTAGCCAACGGCCAATCAGTGTTTTATTGATTAATTAGCAACACATTTGCCATACATCCCACAGCAGTGCTCTTTTCTCAAAAGCAGAGTGTATTTCTTGTAAGGCGAGCTAGCGTTTGTTTCCTAGTCCTAAATGGAGTTGAATCACATGCAGTTTCTGGTCCTACGAGCAAGAGTTGTTTTCTGGTAAGGAAAGTCACTATTGTGCTCCCAATGCCATACACATTACAAATAGCACTCGCGTCTCTTCCCAGGAAGTACAGTGTATTGGACTGAATAGGAGCTACTGTACTGTCATTTCCCTAAGCAAAGTTGAACTAGATATGGTCCGTGTGTAGGAAGCACAGTTCTTTTGTTCTGAGCAAGCTCACTGTTTGGACCCCATAGGAAACACAGTAGAGTAGAAGAGTGCTCTTTTTTCAAAAGCAGAGTGTGTTTCATGTAAGGCGAGCTAGCATTTGTTTCCCAGTCCTAAATGGAGTTGAATCACATGCAGTTTCTGGTCCTAGGAGCAAGAGTTGTTTTCTGGTAAGGAAAGTCACTATTGTGCTCCCATTGCCATACATAGTGCAAATAGCACTCGGTCCATTCCCAGAAAGTAAAGTGTATCGGACTGAAGAGGAGCTACTGTTCTTGTCAGTTTCCTAAGCAGAGTTGAACTAGATATGGCCCGTGTGAAGGAAGCACAGTTCTTTTGTTCTGATCAAGCTCACTGTTCTGGCCCTATAGGAAACACAGAAGAGTAGAAGAGTGCTCTTTTCTCAAAAGCAGAGTGTTTTTCTTGTAAGGCGAGCTAGCGTTTGTTTCCCAGTCTTAAATGGAGTTGAATCACATGCAGTTTCTGGTCCTAGGAGCAAGAGTTGTTTTCTGGTAAGAAGAGTCACTATTGTGCTCCCATTGTCATACACAGGGCAAATAGTACTGGCGTCTGTTCCCAGCATGTACAGTGTATTGGACTGAAGAGGATCTACTGTTCTTGTCAGTTTCCTAAGCAGAATTGAATAGATATGGCCCATGTGTGCAGGAAGCACAGTTCTTTTGTTCTGAGGAAGCTCACTGTTCTGGCCCTATAGGAAACACAGTACATTAGAAGAATGCTCTTTTCTCAAAAGCAGAGTGTTTTTCTTGTAAGGCGAGCTAGCGTTTCTTTCCCAGTCCTAAATGGAGTTGAGACACATGCAGTTTTTGGTCCTATGAGCAAGAGTTGTTTTCTGGTAAGGAAAGTCACTATAGTGCTCTCATTGACATACAAAGTGCAAATAGCACTCGCGTGTGTTCCCAGCTATTACAGTGTATCGGACTGAAGAGGAGCTACTGTTCTTGTTAGTTTCCTAAGCAGAGTTGAACTAGATATGGCCCGTGTGTGTAGGAAGCACAGTTCTTTTATTCTCAGCAAGCTCACTGTTCTGGCCCTATAGGAAACACTTTAGAGTAGAAGAGTGCTCTTTTCTCAAAAGCAGAGTGTGTTTCTTGTAAAGCGAGCTAGCGTTTGTTTCCCAGTCCTAAATGGAGTTGAATCACATGCAGTTTCTGGTCCTACGAGCAAGAGATCTTTTCTCATAAGAAGAGTCACTATTGTGCTGCCATTGCCATACACAGGACAAATAGCACTGTTGTCTGTTCCCAGCAAGTACAGTGTATTGGACTGAATAGGAACTACTGTTCTTGTCTGTTTCCTAAGCAGTGTTGAACTAGATATGGTCCATGTGTGTAGGAAGCACAGTTCTTTTGTTCTGAGCAAGCTCACTCTTTGGACCCCATAGGAAACACAGTAGAGTAGAAGAGTGCTTTTTTCTCTAAAGCAGAGTGTTGTTCTTGTAAGGTGAGCTCGCGTTTGTTTCCCAGTCCTAAATGGAGTTGAATCACATGCAGTTTCTGGTCCTACGAGAAAGAGATGTTTTCTGGCAAGAAGAGTCACTATTGCGCTCCAATTGTCATACACAGGGCAAATAGCACTGGCGTCGGTTCCCAGCATGTACAGTGTATTGGACTGAAGAGGATCTACTGTTCTTGTCAGGTTCCTAAGCAGAGTTGAACTAGATATGGCCGTGTGTGCAGGAAGCACAGTTCTTTTGTTCTCAGCAAGCTCACTGTTCTGGCCCTATAGGAAACACAGTAGAGTAGATGAGTGCTCTTTTCTCTAAAGCAGAGAGTGTTTCTTGTAAGGCGAGCTAGCGTTTGTTTTCCAGTCCTAAATGGAGTTGAGTCACATGCAGTTTTTGGTCCCACGTGCAAGAGTTGTTTTCTGGTAAGAAGAGTCACTATTGCGCTCCTATTGCCATACACAGTGCAAATAGCTCTCGCGTCTGTTCCCAGCAAGTACAGTGTATTGGACTGAATAGGAGCTACTGTTCTTGTCAGTTTCCAAACCATAGTTGAACTAGGTATAATCCGTGTGTAGGAAGCACAGTTTTCTGTTCTGAGCAAGCTCACTGTTTGGACCCCATAGGAAACACAGTAGAGTAGAAGAGTGCTCTTTTGTCAAAAGCAGAGTGTGTTTCTGGTAGGGTGAGCTAGCGTTTGTTTCCCAGTCCTAAATGGAGTTGAATTACATGCAGTTTCTGGTCCTATGAGCAAGAGTTTTTTCTGGTAAGAAGAGTCACTCTTGTGCTCCCATTGCCATACACAGTGCAAATAGCACTGGCGTCTGTTCCCAGCAAGTACAGTGTATTGGACTAAGAGAAGCTACTGTTCTTGTCAGTTTCCTAAGCAGAGTTGAACTAGATATGGTCCGTGTGTGTAGGAAGCATAGTTTTCTGTTCATAGCAAGCTCACTGTTTGGACTCCATAGGAAACACAGTAGAGTAGAAGAGTGCTCTTTTCTCAAAAGCAAAGTGTGTTTCTTGTAAGGCGAGCTAGCGTTTGTTTTCTAGTCCTAAATGGAGTTGAATCACATGCAGTTTCTGGTCCTACGAGCAAGAGTTGTTTTCTGGTAAGAAGAGTCACTATTGCGCTGCCATTGCCATACACAAGACAAATAGCACTGGCGTCTGTTCTCAGCAAGTACAGTGTATTGGACTGAAGAGGATCTACTGTTCTTGTCAGGTTCCTAAGCAGAATTGAACTAGATATGGCCGTGTGTGGAGGAAGCACAGTTTTTTTGTTCTGAGCAAGCTCACTGTTCGGACCACATAGGAAACACAGTAGAGTAGAAGAGTGCTCTTTTCTCTAAAGCAGATTGTGTTTCTTGTAAGGCGAGCTAGTGTTTGTTTCCCAGTCCTAAATGGAGTTGAATCACATGCAGTTTCTGGTCCTATGAGCAAGAGTTGTTTTCTGGTAAGGAAAGTCACTATTGCGCTCCCATTGCCATACATACTGCAAATAGCACTCGGTCCGTTCCCAGCAAGTACAGTGTATCGGACTGTTGAGGAGCTAATGTTCTTGTCAGTTTCCAAGGCAGAGTTGAACTAGATATGGCCCGTGTGAAGGAAGCACAGTTCTTTTGTTCTGATCAAGCTCACTGTTCTGGCCCTATAAAAAAAACAGTAGAGTAGAAGAGTGCTCTTTTCTCAAAAGCAAAGTGTTTTTCTTGTAAGGCGAGCTAGCGTTTGTTTCCCAGTCCTAAATGAAGTTGAATCACATGCAGTTTCTGGTCCTAGGAGCAAGAGTTGTTTTCTGGTAAGAAGAGTCACTATTGCGCTCTCATTGTCATACACAGAGCAAATAGTACTGGCATCTGTTCCCAGCATGTACAGTGTATGGACTGAAGAGGATCTACTGTTCTTGTCAGTTTCCTAAGCAGAATTGAATAGGTATGTCCCCTGTGTGCAGGAAGCACAGTTCTTTTGTTCTGAGGAAACTCATTGTTCTGGCTGTATAGGAAACACAGAGTAGAAGAGTGCTCTTTTCTCTAAAGCAGAGTGTGTTTCTTGTAAGGCGAACTAGCGTTTGTTTCCCAGTTACAAATGGAGTTGAATCACATGCAGTTTCTGGTCCTACGAGCAAGGGTTGTTTTATGGTAAGAATAGTCACTATTGCGCTGCCATTGCCATACACAGGACAAAGAGCACTGGCGTCTGTTCCCAGCAAGTACAGTGTATTGGACTGAAGAGGATCTACTGTTCTTGTCAGATTACTAATCAGAATTGAACTAGATATGGCCGTGTGTGTAGGAAGCACAGTTCCTTTGTACTGAGCAAGCTCACTGTTTTGACCACAGCGGAAACACAGTAGAGTAGAATAGTGCTCTTTTCTCAACAGCAGAGGGTGGTTCTTGTAAGGCGAGCTAGCGTTTGTTTCCCAGTCCTAAATGGAGTTGAATCCCATGCAGTTTCTGGTCCTACGAGCAAGAGTTGTGTTCTGGTAAGAAGAGTCACTATTGTGCTGCCATTGCCATACACAGGACAAATAGCACTGTTGTCTGTTCCCAGCAAGTACACTGTATTGGACTGAAGAGGATCTACTGTTCATGTCAGGTTTCTAAGCAGAATTGAACTAGATATGGCCGTGTGTGGAGGAAGCACAGTTTTTTTGTTCTGAGCAAGCTCACTGTTCGGACCCCATAGGAAACACAGTAGAGTAGAAGAGTGCTCTTTTCTCTAAAGCAGATTGTGTTTCTTGTAAGGCGAGCTAGCATTTGTTTCCCAGTCCTAAATGGAGTTGAGACACATGCAGTTTCTGGTCCTATGAGCAAGAGTTGTTTTCTGGTAAGGAAAGTCACTATTGTGCTCCCATTGCCGTACACAGTGCAAATAGCACTCCCATCTGTTCCCAGCTAGTACAGTGTATTGGACTGAAGAGGAGCTACTGTTCTTGTCAGTTTCCTAAGCAGAGTTGAACTAGATATGGCCCGTGTGTGTAGGAAGCACAGTTCTTTTGTTCTGAGCAAGCTCACTGTTCGGACCCCATAGGAAACACAGTAGAGTGGAAGAGTGCTCTTTTCTCAAAAGCAGAGTGTGTTTCATGTAAGGCAAGCTAGCGTTTCTTTCCCAGTCCTAAATGGAGTTGAATCACATGCAGTTTCTGGTCCTACGAGCAAGAGTTGTTTTCTGGTAAGGAAAGTCACTATTGCGCTCCCATTGCCATACATAGTGCAAATAGCACTCGGTCCGTTCCCAGCAAGTACAGTGTATCGGACTGTTGAGGACCTAATGTTCTTGTCAGTTTCCTAAGCAGAGTTGAACTTGATATGGCCCGTGTGAAGGAAGCACAGTTCTTTTGTTCTGATCAAGCTCACTGTTCTGGCCCTATAAAAAAAACAGTAGAGTAGAAGAGTACTCTTTTCTCAAAAGCACAGTGTTTTTCTTGTAAGGCGAGCTAGCGTTTGTTTCCCAGTCCTAAATGGAGTTAAATCACATGCAGTTTCTGGTCCTAGGAGTAAGAGTTGTTTTCTGGTAAGAAGAGTCACTATTGCACTCCCATTCCCATACACAGGGCAAATAGCACTCGCGTTTGTTCCCAGCAAGTACAGTGTATTAGACTGAAGAGGAGCTACTGTTCTTGTCAGTTTCCTAAGCAGAGTTTAACTATATATGGCCCGTGTGTTAAGGAAGCACAAATCATTTGTTCAGAGCAAGCTCTCTCTTGTGGTCCTATAGGAAACACAGAAGAGTAGAAGAGTGCTCTTTTCTCAAAAGCAGAGTGTGTTTCTTGTAAGGCGAGATAGTGTTTCTTTCCCAGTCCAAAATAGAGTTGAATCACAAGCAGTTTTTGGTCCTACGAGCAAGAGTTTTTTTCTGGTAGTAAGAGTAACTATTTCGCTCCCATTGTCAAACACAGGGCAAATAGCACTGGCGTCTATTCCCAGCATGTACAGTGTATTGGAATGAAGAGGATCTACTGTTCTTGTCAGTTTCCCAAGCAGAATTGAACTAGATAATGCCGTTTGTGTAGGAAGTCACTATTGCGTCCCCATTGCCATACACAGTGCAAATAGCACTCGCGTGTGTTCACAGCAAGTACAGTGTATTGGACTGAAGATGAGCTACTGTTCTTGTCAGTTTCCTAAGCAGAGTTGAACTAGATATGGCCCCTGTGTGTAGGAAGCACAGTTCTTTTGTTCTGAGCAAGCTCACTGTTCTGGCCCTATAGGAAACACTTTAGAGTAGAAGAGTGCTCTTTTCTCAAAAGCAGAGTGTGTTTCTTGTAAAGCGAGCTAGCGTTTGTTTCCCAGTCCTAAATGGAGTTGAATCACATGCTGTTTCTGGTCCTACGAGCAAGAGATCTTTTCTCATAAGAAGAGTCACTATTGTGTTGCCATTGCCATACACAGGACAAATAGCACTGTTGTCTGTTCCCAGCAAGTACAGTGTATTGGACTGAATAGGAACTACTGTTCTTGTCTGTTTCCTAAGCAGTGTTGAACTAGATATGGTCCATGTGTGTAGGAAGCACAGTTCTTTTGTTCTGAGCAAGCTCACTCTTTGGACCCCATAGGAAACACAGTAGAGTAGAAGAGTGCTTTTTTCTCTAAAGCAGAGTGTTGTTCTTGTAAGGTGAGCTCGCGTTTGTTTCCCAGTCCTAAATGGAGTTGAATCACATGCAGTTTCTGGTCCTACGAGAAAGAGATGTTTTCTGGCAAGAAGAGTCACTATTGCGCTCCAATTGTCATACACAGGGCAAATAGCACTGGCGTCGGTTCCCAGCATGTACAGTGTATTGGACTGAAGAGGATCTACTGTTCTTGTCAGGTTCAAAGCAGAGTTGAACTAGATATGGCCGTGTGTGCAGGAAGCACAGTTCTTTTGTTCTCAGCAAGCTCACTGTTCTGGCCCTATAGGAAACACAGTAGAGTAGATGAGTGCTCTTTTCTCTAAAGCAGAGAGTGTTTCTTGTAAGGCGAGCTAGCGTTTGTTTTCCAGTCCTAAATGGAGTTGAGTCACATGCAGTTTTTGGTCCCACGTGCAAGAGTTGTTTTCTGGTAAGAAGAGTCACTATTGCGCTCCTATTGCCATACACAGTGCAAATAGCTCTCGCGTCTGTTCCCAGCAAGTACAGTGTATTGGACTGAATAGGAGCTACTGTTCTTGTCAGTTTCCAAACCATAGTTGAACTAGGTATAATCCGTGTGTAGGAAGCACAGTTTTCTGTTCTGAGCAAGCTCACTGTTTGGACCCCATAGGAAACACAGTAGAGTAGAAGAGTGCTCTTTTGTCAAAAGCAGAGTGTGTTTCTGGTAGGGTGAGCTAGCGTTTGTTTCCCAGTCCTAAATGGAGTTGAATTACATGCAGTTTCTGGTCCTATGAGCAAGAGTTTTTTCTGGTAAGAAGAGTCACTCTTGTGCTCCCATTGCCATACACAGTGCAAATAGCACTGGCGTCTGTTCCCAGCAAGTACAGTGTATTGGACTGAAGAGAAGCTACTGTTCTTGTCAGTTTCCTAAGCAGAGTTGAACTAGATATGGCCCGTGTGTGTAGGAAGCATAGTTTTCTGTTCTTAGCAAGCTCACTGTTTGGACTCCATAGGAAACACAGTAGAGTAGAAGAGTGCTCTTTTCTCAAAAGCAAAGTGTGTTTCTTGTAAGGCGAGCTAGCGTTTGTTTTCTAGTCCTAAATGGAGTTGAATCACATGCAGTTTCTGGTCCTATGAGCAAGAGTTGTTTTCTGGTAAGAAGAGTCACTATTGCGCTGCCATTGCCATACACAAGACAAATAGCACTGGCGTCTGTTCTCAGCAAGTACAGTGTATTGGACTGAAGAGGATCTACTGTTCTTGTCAGGTTCCTAAGCAGAATTGAACTAGATATGGCCGTGTGTGGAGGAAGCACAGTTTTTTTGTTCTGAGCAAGCTCACTGTTTGGACCACTTAGGAAACACAGTAGAGTAGAAGAGTGCTCTTTTCTCTAAAGCAGATTGTGTTTCTTGTAAGGCGAGCTAGCATTTGTTTCCCAGTCCTAAATGGAGTTGAATCACATGCAGTTTCTGGTCCTATGAGCAAGAGTTGTTTTCTGGTAAGGAAAGTCACTATTGCGCTCCCATTGCCATACATACTGCAAATAGCACTCGGTCCGTTCCCAGCTAGTACAGTGTATCGGACTGTTGAGGAGCTAATGTTCTTGTCAGTTTCCAAGGCAGAGTTGAACTAGATATGGCCCGTGTGAAGGAAGCACAGTTCTTTTGTTCTGATCAAGCTCACTGTTCTGGCCCTATAAAAAAAACAGTAGAGTAGAAGAGTGCTCTTTTCTCAAAAGCAAAGTGTTTTTCCTGTAAGGCGAGCTAGTGTTTGTTTCCCAGTCCTAAATGAAGTTGAATCACATGCAGTTTCTGGTCCTAGGAGCAAGAGTTGTTTTCTGGTAAGAAGAGTCACTATTGCGCTCTCATTGTCATACACAGAGCAAATAGTACTGGCATCTGTTCCCAGCATGTACAGTGTATGGACTGAAGAGGATCTACTGTTCTTGTCAGTTTCCTAAGCAGAATTGAATAGGTATGTCCCCTGTGTGCAGGAAGCACAGTTCTTTTGTTCTGAGGAAACTCATTGTTCTGGCTGTATAGGAAACACAGAGTAGAAGAGTGCTCTTTTCTCTAAAGCAGAGTGTGTTTCTTGTAAGGCGAACTAGCGTTTGTTTCCCAGTTACAAATGGAGTTGAATCACATGCAGTTTCTGGTCCTACGAGCAAGGGTTGTTTTATGGTAAGAATAGTCACTATTGCGCTGCCATTGCCATACACAGGACAAAGAGCACTGGCGTCTGTTCCCAGCAAGTACAGTGTATTGGACTGAAGAGGATCTACTGTTCTTGTCAGATTACTAATCAGAATTGAACTAGATATGGCCGTGTGTGTAGGAAGCACAGTTCCTTTGTACTGAGCAAGCTCACTGTTTTGACCACAGCGGAAACACAGTAGAGTAGAAGAGTGCTCTTTTCTCAACAGCAGAGGGTGGTTCTTGTAAGGCGAGCTAGCGTTTGTTTCCCAGTCCTAAATGGAGTTGAATCCCATGCAGTTTCTGGTCCTACGAGCAAGAGTTGTGTTCTGGTAAGAAGAGTTACTATTGTGCTGCCATTGCCATACACAGGACAAATAGCACTGTTGTCTGTTCCCAGCAAGTACACTGTATTGGACTGAAGAGGATCTACTGTTCATGTCAGGTTCCTAAGCAGAATTGAACTAGATATGGCCGTGTGTGGAGGAAGCACAGTTTTTTTGTTCTGAGCAAGCTCACTGTTCGGACCCCATAGGAAACACAGTAGAGTAGAAGAGTGCTCTTTTCTCTAAAGCAGATTGTGTTTCTTGTAAGGCGAGCTAGCATTTGTTTCCCAGTCCTAAATGGAGTTGAGACACATGCAGTTTCTGGTCCTATGAGCAAGAGTTGTTTTCTGGTAAGGAAAGTCACTATTGTGCTCCCATTGCCGTACACAGTGCAAATAGCACTCCCATCTGTTCCCAGCTAGTACAGTGTATTGGACTGAAGAGGAGCTACTGTTCTTGTCAGTTTCCTAAGCAGAGTTGAACTAGATATGGCCCGTGTGTGTAGGAAGCACAGTTCATTTGTTCTGAGCAAGCTCACTGTTCGGACCCCATAGGAAACACAGTAGAGTGGAAGAGTGCTCTTTTCTCAAAAGCAGAGTGTGTTTCATGTAAGGCAAGCTAGCGTTTCTTTCCCAGTCCTAAATGGAGTTGAATCACATGCAGTTTCTGGTCCTACGAGCAAGAGTTGTTTTCTGGTAAGGAAAGTCACTATTGCGCTCCCATTGCCATACATAGTGCAAATAGCACTCGGTCCGTTCCCAGCAAGTACAGTGTATCGGACTGTTGAGGACCTAATGTTCTTGTCAGTTTCCTAAGCAGAGTTGAACTAGATATGGCCCGTGTGAAGGAAGCACAGTTCTTTTGTTCTGATCAAGCTCACTGTTCTGGCCCTATAAAAAAAACAGTAGAGTAGAAGAGTACTCTTTTCTCAAAAGCACAGTGTTTTTCTTGTAAGGCGAGCTAGCGTTTGTTTCCCAGTCCTAAATGGAGTTAAATCACATGCAGTTTCTGGTCCTAGGAGTAAGAGTTGTTTTCTGGTAAGAAGAGTCACTATTGCACTCCCATTCCCATACACAGGGCAAATAGCACTCGCGTTTGTTCCCAGCAAGTACAGTGTATTAGACTGAAGAGGAGCTACTGTTCTTGTCAGTTTCCTAAGGAGAGTTTAACTATATATGGCCCGTGTGTTAAGGAAGCACAAATCATTTGTTCAGAGCAAGCTCTCTCTTGTGGTCCTATAGGAAACACAGAAGAGTAGAAGAGTGCTCTTTTCTCAAAAGCAGGGTGTGTTTCTTGTAAGGCGAGATAGTGTTTGTTTCCCAGTCCAAAATGGAGTTGAATCACAAGCAGTTTTTGGTCCTACGAGCAAGAGTTGTTTTCTGGTAGTAAGAGTAACTATTGCGCTCCCATTGTCAAACACAGGGCAAATAGCACTGGCGTCTATTCCCAGCATGTACAGTGTATTGGAATGAAGAGGATCTACTGTTCTTGTCAGTTTCCCAAGCAGAATTGAACTAGATAATGCCGTTTGTGTAGGAAGCACAGTTCTTTTTTTCTGAGCAAGCTCACTGTTCTGGCCCTATAGGAAACACAGTAGAGTAGAAGAGTGCTCTTTTCTCAAAAGCAGAGTTTGTTTCTTGTAAGGCGAGCTAGTGTTTGTTTCCCACTCCTAAATGGAGTTGAATCACATGCAGTTTTTGGTCCCACGAGCAAGAGTTGTTTTCTGGTAAGGAAAGTCACATTGCGCTCCCATTGCCATACACAGTACAAATAGCACTCGCATTTGTTCCAAGCAAGTACAGTGTATTGGACTGAAGAGGATCTACTATTCTTGTCAGTTTTTTAAGCAGAATTGAACTAGATATGACCGTGTGTGTAGGAAGCACAGTTCTTTTGTTCTGAGCAAGCTCACTGTTTTGGCCCTATAGGAAACACAATAGAGTAGAAGAGTGCTCTTTTCTCAAAAGTAGAGTGTGTTTCTTGTAAGGCGAGCTAGCGTTTGTTTCCCAATCCTAAATGGAGTTGAATCACATGTAGTTTTGGGTCCTACGAGCAAGATTTGTTTTCTGGTAAGAAGAGTCACTATTGCGTTCCCATTGCCATACACAGTGCAAATAGCACTCGCGTCTGTTCACAGCAAGTACAGTGTATTGGACTGAAGATGAGCTACTGTTCTTGTCAGTTTCCTAAGCAGAGTTGAACTAGATATGGCCCCTGTGTGTAGGAAGCACAGTTCTTTTGTTCTGAGCAAGCTCACTGTTCAGACACCATAGGAAACACAGTAGAGTAGAAGAGTGCTCTTTTCTCAAAAGCAGAGTGTGTTTCTTGTAAGGCGAGCTAGCGTTTGTTTCCCAGTCCGAAATGGAGTTGAATCCCATGCAGTTTCTGGTCCTAAGAGCAAGAGGTGTTTTGTGGTGAGAAGAGTCACTACTGTGCTCCCATTGCCATATAGAGGACAAATAGCACTCGCGTCTGTTCCCAGCAAGTACAGTGTATTGGACTGAAGAGGATCTACTGTTCTTGTCAGTTTCCTATGCAGAATTGAACTAGATATGGCCGTGTGTGTAGGATGTACAGTTCTTTTGTTCTGAGCAAGCTCACTGTTTTGGCCCTTTCGTAAACACACTAGAGTAGAAGAGTGTCCTTTTCACAAAAGCAGAGTGTGTTTCTTGTAAGGCATGCTAGTGTTTGTTTTTCAGTCCTAAATGGAGTTGAATCACCTGCAGTTTCTGGTCCTACGAGCAAGAGTTGTTTTCTGTTAAAAAGAGTCACTATTGCGCTCCCATTGTCATACACAGGGCAAATAGCACTCGCATCTGTTCCCAGCAAGTACAGTGTATTGGACTGAAGAGGATCTACTATTCTTGTCAGTTTTTTAAGCAGAATTGAACTAGATATGACCGTGTGTGTAGGAAGCACAATTCTTTTGTTCTGAGCAAGCTCACTGTTTTGGCCCTATAGGAAACACAATAGAGTAGAAGAGTGCTCTTTTCTCAAAAGCAGAGTGTCTTTCTTGTAAGGCGAGATAGAGTTTGTATCCAAGTCCTAAATGGATTTGATTCACATGTAGTTTTTGGTCCTACGAGCAAGAGATGTTTTCTGGTAAGAAGAGTCACTATTGCGCTCCCATTGCCATACACTGTGCAAATAGCACTCGCGTCTGTTCGCAGCAAGTACAGTGTATTGGACTGAAGATGAGCTACTGTTCTTGTCAGTTTCCTAAGGAGAGTTGAACTAGATATGGCCCGTGTGTGTAGGAAGCACAGTTCTTTTGTTCTGAGCAAGCTCACTGTTTGGATCCCATAGGAAACAGAATAGAGTGGAAGAGTGCTCTTTTCTCAAAAGCAGAGTGTGTTTCATGTAAGGCGAGCTAGCATTTGTTTCCCAGTCCTAAATGGAGTTGAATCACATGCAGTTACTAGTCTTACGAGCAAGAGTTGTTTTCTGGTAAGGAAAGTCACTATTGCGCTCCCATTGCCATACACAGTGCAAATAGCACTCGAGTCTGTTCCCAGCAAGTACAGTGTATCGGACTGAAGAGGAGCTACTGTTTTTGTCAGTTTCCTAAGCAGAGTTGAACGAGATATGGCCCGTGTGTCGGAAGCACAGTTCTTTTTTTCTGAGCAAGCTCACTGTTCTGGCACTATAGGAAAAACAGTAGAGTAGAAGAGTGCTCTTTTCTCTAAAGCAGAGTGTGTTTCTTGCAAGGTGAGCTAGCTTTTGTTTCCCAGTCCTAAATGGAGTTGAATCACATGCAGTTTCTGGTCCTACAAGCAAGAGTTGTTTTCTGGTAAGAAGAGTCACTATTGCGCTGCCATTGCCATACACAGGACAAATAGCACTTGCATCTGTTCCCAGCAAGTACAGTGTATTGAACTGAAGAGGATCTACCGTTCTTGTCAGGTTCCTAAGCAGACTTGAACTAGATATGGCCGTGTGAGTAGGAAGCACAGTTTATTTTTTCTGAGCAAGCTCACAGTTCGGAACATATAGGAAACACATTAGAGTAGAAGAGTGCTCTTTTCTCAAAAGCAAAGTGTGTTTCTTGGAAGTTGAGCTAGCGTTTGTTTCCCAGTCCTAAATGGAGTTGAGTCACATGCAATTTTTTGTTCTACGAGCAAGACTTGTTTTCTGGTAAGGAAAGTCACTATTGTGCTCCCATTGCCATACACAGTGCAAATAGCACTCGCGTCTGTTCCCAGCAAGTACAGTGTATTGGACTGAAGAGGAGCTACTGTTCTTGTCAGTTTCCTAAGCAGAGTTGAACTAGATATGGCCCGTGTGTAGGAAGCACAGTTCTTTTGTTCTGAGCAAGCTCACTGTTCTGGCCCTATAGGAAACACAGTAGAGTAGAAGAGTGCTCTTTTCTCAAAAGCAGAGTGTGTTTCTTGTAAAGCGAGCTAGAGTTTGTTTCCCAGTTTTAAATGGAGTGGAATCACATGCAGTTTCTGGTCCTACGAGCAAGAGTTGTTTTCTGGTAAGAAGAGTCACTATTGCGCTGCAACTGCCATACACAGGACAAATAGCACTGGCGTCTGTTCCCAGCAAGTACAGTGTATTGGACTGAAGAGGATCTAGTGTTCTTGTCAGTTTCCTAAGCAGAGTTGAACTAGATATGGCCCCTGTGTGTAGGAAGCACAGTTCTTTTGTTCTGAGCAAGCTCACTGTTCGGACCCCATAGGAAACACAGTAGAGTAGAAGAGTGCTCTTTTCTCAAAAGCAGAGTGTGTTTCATGTAAGGCGAGCTAGCATTTGTTTCCCAGTCCTAAATGGAGTTGAATCACATGCAGTTTCTGGTCTTACGAGCAAGAGTTGTTTTCTGGTAAGGAAAGTCACTATTACGCTCCCATTGCCATACACAGTGCAAATAGCACTCGCGTCTGTTCCCAGCAAGTACAGTGTATTGGACTGAAGAGGAGCTACTGTTCTTGTCAGTTTCCTAAGCAGAGTTGAACTAGATATGGCCCGTGTGTAGGAAGCACAGTTCTTTTGTTCTGAGCAAGCTCACTCTTCTGGCCCTATAGGAAACACAGTAGAGTAGATTAGTGCTCTTTTCTCTAAAGCAGAGTGTGTTTCTTGTAAGGTGAGCTATCTTTTGTTTCCCAGTCCTAAATGGAGTTGAATCACATGCAGTTTCTGGTCCTACGAGCAAGAGTTGTTTTATGGTAAGAAGAGTCACTATTGCGCTGCAACTGCCATACACAGGACAAATAGCACTGGCGTCTGTTCCCAGCAAGTACAGTGTATTGGACTGAAGAGGATCTACTGTTCTTGTAAGGTTCCTAAGCAGACTTGAACTAGATATGGCCGTGTGTGTAGGAAGCACAGTTTTTTTTGTTCTGAGCAAGCTCACTGTTCGGAACACATAGGAAACACAGTAGAGTAGAAGAGTGCTCTTTTCTCAAAAGCAGAGTGTGTTTCTTGTAAGGCGAGCTAGCGTTTGTTTCCCAGTCCTAAATGGAGTTGAGTCACATGCAGTTTTTTGTCCTATGAGCAAAAGTTGTTTTCTGGTAAGACAAGTCACTATTGTTCTCCAATTGCCATACACAATGCAAATAGCACTCGCGTCTGTTCCCCGCAAGTACAGTGTATTGGACGGAAGAGGAGCTACTGTTCTTGTCAGTTTCCTAAGCACAGTTGAACTAGATATGGCCCGTGTGTGTAGGAAGCAGTGTTCTTTTGTTCTTAGCAAGCTCACTGTTCGGACACCATAGAAACACAGTAGAGTAGAAGAGTGCTCTTTTCTCAAAAGCAGAGTGTGTTTCATGTAAGGCGAGCTAGAGTTTGTTTCCCAGTCCTAATTGGAGTTGAATCCCATGCAGTTTCTGGTCTTACGAGCAAGAGGTGTTTTCTGGTAAGGAAAGTCACTATTGCGCTCCCATTGCCATACACAGTGCAAATAGCACTCGCGTCTGTTCCCAGCAAGTACAGTGTATCAGACTGAAGAGGAGCTACTGTTCTTGTCAGTTTCCAAAGCAGAGTTGAAATAGATATGGCCCGTGTGTAGGAAGCACAGTTTTTTTTTTCTGAGCAAGATCACTTTTCGGAACACATAGGAAACACAGTAGAGTAGAAGAGTGCTCTTTTCTCAAAAGCAGAGTGTGTTTTTGAAAGGCGTGCTAGCGTTTGTTTCCTAGTCCTAAATGGAGTTGAATCACATGCAGTTTCTGGTCCTATGAACAAGAGTTGTTTTCTGGTAAGGAAAGTCACTATTGCGCTCCCATTGCCCTTCACAAGGCAAATAGCACTCGCGAACTTTCCCAGCAAGTAAAGTGTATTGGACTGAAAAGGAGCTGCTTTTCTTGTCAGTTTACTAAGCAGAGTTGAACTAGATATGGTCCGTGCGTGTAGGAAGCACAGTTCTTTTGTTCTGAGCAAGCTCACTGTTTGGACCCCATAGGAAACACAGTAGAGTAGAAGAGTGCTCTTTTCTCAAAAGCAGAGTGTGTTTCTTGGAAGTCGAGCTAGCGTTTGTTTCCCAGTCCTAAATGGAGTGGAGTCACATGCAGTTTTTTGTCCTATGAGCAAGAGTTGTTTTCTGGTAAGACAAGTCACTATTGTGCTCCTATTGCCATACACAGTGCAAATAGCACTCGCGTCTGTTCCCAGCAAGTACAGTGTATTGGACTGAAGAGGAGCTACTGTTCTTGTCAGTTTCCTAAGCAGAGTTGAACTAGATATGGCCCGTGTGTAGGAAGCACAGTTCTTTTGTTCTGAGCAAGCTCACTGTTCTGGCCCTATAGGAAACACAGTAGAGTAGAAGAGTGCTCTTTTCTCAAAAGCAAAGTGTGTTTCTTGTAAAGCGAGCTAGAGTTTGTTTCCCAGTTTTAAATGGAGTGGAATCACATGCAGTTTCTGGTCCTACGAGCAAGAGTTGTTTTCTGGTAAGAAGAGTCACTATTGAGCTGCCATTGCCATACACAGGACAAATAGCACTGGCGTCTGTTCCCAGCAAGTACAGTGTATTGGACTGAAGAGGATCTACTGTTCTTGTCAGGTTCCTAAGCAGACTTGAACTAGATATAGCCTTGTGAGTAGGAAGCACAGTTTTTTTGTTCTGAGCAAGCTCACTTTTCGAACACATAGGAAACACAGTAGAGTAGAAGAGTGCTCTTTTATCAAAAGCAGAGTGTGTTTCTTGGAAGTCGAGCTAGCATTTGTTTCCCAGTCCTAAATGGAGTTGAATCACATGCAGTTTCTGGTCCTACGAGCAAGAGTTGTTTTCTGGTAAGTAAAGTCTCTATTGCGCTCCCATTGCCCTACACAAGGCAAATAGCACTTGCGTCTGTTCCCAGCAAGTACAGTGTATCGGACTGAAGAGGAGCTACTGTTCTTGTCAGTTTCCTAAGCAGAGTTGAACTAGATATGGCCCATGTGTAGGAAGCACAGTTCTTTTGTTCTGAGCAAGCTCACTCTTCTGGCCCTATAGGAAACACTGTAGAGTAGAAGAGTGCTCTTTTCTCTAAAGCAGAGTGTGTTTCTTGTAAGGTGAGCTAGCTATTGTTTCCCAGTCCTAAATGGTGTTGAATCACATGCAGTTTCTGATCCTACGAGCAAGAGTTCTTTTCTGGTATGAAGAGTCACTATTGCTCTGCCATTGCCACACACAGGACAAACAGCACTGGTGTCTGTTCCCAGCAATTACAGTGTACTGGACTGAAGAGGATCTACTGTCCTTGTCAGGTTCCTAAGCAGAATTGAACTAGATATGGCCGTGTGTAGGAAGCACAGTTCTTTGTTCTGAGCAAGCTCACAATTCTGGCCCTATAGGAAACATAGTAGCGTAGAAGAATGCTCTTTACTCAAAAGCAGAGTGTCTTTCTTGTAAGGCGAGCTAGCGTTTGTTTCCCAGTCCTAAATGGAGTTGAGTCACATGCAGTTTTTTGTCCTACGAGCAAGAGTTGTTCTCTGGTAAGACGAGTCACTATTGTGCTCCAATTGCCATACACAGTGCAAATAGCACTCGCGTCTGTTCCCCGCAAGTACAGTGTATTGGACTGAAGAGGAGCTACTGTTCTTGTCAGTTTCCTAAGCAGAGTTGAACTAGATATCCCCGTGTGTGTAGGAAGCACAGTTCTTTTGTTCTGAGCAAGCTCACTGTTCGGACCCCATAGGAAACACAGTAGAATAGTAGAGTGCTCTTTTCTCAAAAGCACAGTGTGTTTCCTGTAAGGCGAGCTAGCGTTTGTTTCCCAGTCCTAAATGGAGTTGAATCACATGCAGTTTCTGGTCCTACGACCAAGAGTTGTTTTCTGGTAAGAAGACTCACTATTGCACTGCCATTGCCATACACAGGACAAATAGCACTGGCGTCTGTTCCCAGCAAGTACAGTGTATTGGACTGAAGAGTATCTAGTGTTCTTGTCAGTTTCCTAAGCAGAGTTGAACTAGATATGGCCGTGTGTGTAGGAAGCACAGTTTTTTTGTTCTGAGCAAGCTCACTGTTTTGGCCCTATAGGAAACACAGTAGAGTAGAAGAGTGCTCTTTTCTCAAAAGCAGAGTGTGTTTCTTGTAAGGTGAGCTAGCGTTTGTTTCCCAGTCCTAAATGGAGTTGAATCACATGCAGTTTTTGGTCCTACGAGCAAGAGTTGTTTTCTGGTAAGGAAAGTCACTATTGCGCTCCCATTGCCATACACAGGACAAATAGCACTGTTGTCTGTTCCCAGCAAGTACAGTGTATTGGACTGAAGAGGGATATACTGTTCTTGTCAGGTTCCTAAGCAGACTTGAACTAGATATGGCCGTGTGAGTAGGAAGTACAGTTTTTTTGTTCTGAGCAAGCTCACTGTTTGGAACACATAGGAAACACAGTAGAGTAGAAGAGTGCTCTTTTTTCAAAAGCAGAGTGTGTTTCATGTAAGGCGACCTAGCATTTGTTTCCCACTCCTAAGTGGAGTTGAATCACATGCAGTTTCTGGGCCTACGATCAAGAGTTGTTTTCTGGTAAGGAAAGTCACTATTGCGCTCCCATTGCCATACACAGTGCAAATAGCACTGGCGTCTGTTCCCAGCAAGTACAGTGTATTGGACTGAAGAGGATCTACTGTTCTTGTAAGGTTCCTAAGCAGACTTGAACTAGATATGGCCGTGTGTGTAGGAAGCACAGTTTTTTTGTTCTGAGCAAGCTCACTGTTCGGAACACATAGGAAACACAGTAGAATAGAAGAGTGCTCTTTTCTCAAAAGCAGAGTGTGTTTCTTGTAAGGCGAGCTAGCGTTTGTTTCCCAGTCCTAAATGGAGTTGAGTCACATGCAGTTTTTTGTCCTATGAGCAAAAGTTGTTTTCTGGTAAGACAAGTCACTATTGTTCTCCAATTGCCATACACAATGCAAATAGCACTCGCGTCTGTTCCCCGCAAGTACAGTGTATTGGACGGAAGAGGAGCTACTGTTCTTGTCAGTTTCCTAAGCACAGTTGAACTAGATATGGCCCGTGTGTGTAGGAAGCAGTGTTCTTTTGTTCTTAGCAAGCTCACTGTTCGGACACCATAGGAAACACAGTAGAGTAGAAGAGTGCTCTTTTCTCAAAAGCAGAGTGTGTTTCATGTAAGGCGAGCTAGAGTTTGTTTCCCAGTCCTAAATGGAGTTTAATCCCATGCAGTTTCTGGTCTTACGAGCAAGAGGTGTTTTCTGGTAAGGAAAGTCACTATTGCGCTCCCATTGCCATACACAGTGCAAATAGCACTTGCGTCTGTTCCCAGCAAGTACAGTGTATCAGACTGAAGAGGAGCTACTGTTCTTGTCAGTTTCCAAAGCAGAGTTGAAATAGATATGGCCCGTGTGTAGGGAGCACAGTTTTTTTTTTTTCTGAGCAAGATCACTTTTCGGAACACATAGGAAACACAGTAGAGTAGAAGAGTGCTCTTTTCTCAAAAGCAGAGTGTGTTTTTGTAAGGCGTGCTAGCGTTTGTTTCCTAGTCCTAAATGGAGTTGAATCACATGCAGTTTCTGGTCCTATGAACAAGAGTTGTTTTCTGGTAAGGAAAGTCACTATTGCGCTCCCATTGCCCTTCACAAGGCAAATAGCACTCGCGAACTTTCCCAGCAAGTAAAGTGTATTGGACTGAAAAGGAGCTGCTTTTCTTGTCAGTTTACTAAGCAGAGTTGAACTAGATATGGTCCGTGCATGTAGGAAGCACAGTTCTTTTGTTCTGAGCAAGCTCACTGTTTGGACCCCATAGGAAACACAGTAGAGTAGAAGAGTGCTCTTTTCTCAAAAGCAGAGTGTGTTTCTTGGAAGTCGAGCTAGCGTTTGTTTCCCAGTCCTAAATGGAGTGGAGTCACATGCAGTTTTTTGTCCTATGAGCAAGAGTTGTTTTCTGGTAAGACAAGTCACTATTGTGCTCCAATTGCCATACACAGTGCAAATAGCACTCGCGTCTGTTCCCAGCAAGTACAGTGTATTGGACTGAAGAGGAGCTACTGTTCTTGTCAGTTTCCTAAGCAGAGTTGAACTAGATATGGCCCGAGTGTAGGAAGCACAGTTCTTTTGTTCTGAGCAAGCTCACTGTTCTGGCCCTATAGGAAACACAGTAGAGTAGAAGAGTGCTCTTTTCTCAAAAGCAGAGTGTGTTTCTTGTAAAGCGAGCTAGAGTTTGTTTCCCAGTTTTAAATGGAGTGGAATCACATGCAGTTTCTGGTCCTACGAGCAAGAGTTGTTTTCTGGTAAGAAGAGTCACTATTGAGCTGCCATTGCCATACACAGGACAAATAGCACTGGCGTCTGTTCCCAGCAAGTACAGTGTATTGGACTGAAGAGGATCTACTGTTCTTGTCAGGTTCCTAAGCAGACTTGAACTAGATATAGCCGTGTGAGTAGGAAGCACAGTTTTTTTGTTCTGAGCAAGCTCACTTTTCGAACACATAGGAAACACAGTAGAGTAGAAGAGTGCTCTTTTATCAAAAGCAGAGTGTGTTTCTTGGAAGTCGAGCTAGCATTTGTTTCCCAGTCCTAAATGGAGTTGAATCACATGCAGTTTCTGGTCCTACGAGCAAGAGTTGTTTTCTGGTAAGTAAAGTCTCTATTGCGCTCCCATTGCCCTACACAAGGCAAATAGCACTTGCGTCTGTTCCCAGCAAGTACAGTGTATCGGACTGAAGAGGAGCTACTGTTCTTGTCAGTTTCCTAAGCAGAGTTGAACTAGATATGGCCCATGTGTAGGAAGCACAGTTCTTTTGTTCTGAGCAAGCTCACTCTTCTGGCCCTATAGGAAACACTGTAGAGTAGAAGAGTGCTCTTTTCTCTAAAGCAGAGTGTGTTTCTTGTAAGGTGAGCTAGCTATTGTTTCCCAGTCCTAAATGGTGTTGAATCACATGCAGTTTCTGATCCTACGAGCAAGAGTTGTTTTCTGGTATGAAGAGTCACTATTGCTCTGCCATTGCCACACACAGGACAAACAGCACTGGTGTCTGTTCCCAGCAATTACAGGGTACTGGACTGAAGAGGATCTACTGTCCTTGTCAGGTTCCTAAGCAGAATTGAACTAGATATGGCCGTGTGTAGGAAGCACAGTTCTTTGTTCTGAGCAAGCTCACAATTCTGGCCCTATAGGAAACATAGTAGCGTAGAAGAGTGGTCTTTACTCAAAAGCAGAGTGTCTTTCTTGTAAGGCGAGCTAGCGTTTGTTTCCCAGTCCTAAATGGAGTTGAGTCACATGCAGTTTTTTGTCCTACGAGCAAGAGTTGTTCTCTGCTAAGACGAGTCACTATTGTGCTCCAATTGCCATACACAGTGCAAATAGCACTCGCGTCTGTTCCCCGCAAGTACAGTGTATTGGACGGAAGAGGAGCTACTGTTCTTGTCAGTTTCCTAAGCAGAGTTGAACGAGATATGGCCCGTGTGTGTAGGAAGCACAGTTCTTTTGTTCTGAGCAAGCTCACTGTTCGGACCCCATAGGAAACACAGTAGAACAGTAGAGTGCTCTTTTCTCAAAAGCACAGTGTGTTTCCTGTAAGGCGAGCTAGCGTTTGTTTCCCAGTCCTAAATGGAGTTGAATCACATGCAGTTTCTGGTCCTACGAGCAAGAGTTGTTTTCTGGTAAGAAGAGTCACTATTGCACTGCCATTGCCATACACAGGACAAATAGCACTGGCGTCTGTTCCCAGCAAGTACAGTGTATTGGACTGAAGAGTATCTAGTGTTCTTGTCAGTTTCCTAAGCAGAGTTGAACTAGATATGGCCGTGTGTGTAGGAAGCACAGTTTTTTTGTTCTGAGCAAGCTCACTGTTTTGGCCCTATAGGAAACACAGTGGAGTAGAAGAGTGCTCTTTTCTCAAAAGCAGAGTGTGTTTCTTGTAAGGTGAGCTAGCGTTTGTTTCCCAGTCCTAAATGGAGTTGAATCACATGCAGTTTTTGGTCCTACGAGCAAGAGTTGTTTTCTGGTAAGGAAAGTCACTATTGCGCTCCCATTGCCATACACAGGACAAATAGCACTGTTGTCTGTTCCCAGCAAGTACAGTGTATTGGACTGAAGAGGATATACTGTTCTTGTCAGGTTCCTAGGCAGACTTGAACTAGATATGGCCGTGTGAGTAGGAAGTACAGTTTTTTTGTTCTGAGCAAGCTCACTGTTCGGAACACATAGGAAACACAGTAGAGTAGAAGAGTGCTCTTTTTTCAAAAAGCAGAGTGTGTTTCATGTGAGGCGACCTAGCATTTGTTTCCCACTCCTAAGTGGAGTTGAATCACATGCAGTTTCTGGGCCTACGATCAAGAGTTGTTTTCTGGTAAGGAAAGTCACTATTGCGCTCCCATTGCCATACACAGTGCAAATAGCACTCGCGTCTGTTCCCAGCAAGTA